>NW_025963845.1:0-264613 GCF_023055435.1 Haliotis rufescens
CCTCTGATTGGTTGAAGCAGAAGGCATCGATATCTTGTGTGAGCAGCATGTGGTGCCAGGCAAGACTGGAGATGGATTTGAGACATGATAATCTGATATTGATTATTAGCTGTTGCAGATTGATGTTATGGAAAATGTGATTCTAGGGTTTGCTTGAGAAGAGCATATACTGATATAGCAAGGGAGACCATCATACTGAGAGGAGACTAACACGTGCCACTGACTTGGTTGTTGTATCTTCTACACATCAGGGGCGGTTGGGTAGCCTATTGGTTAAAGCGTTCGCTCGTCCGCCGAAGACCCGGGTTCGATTCCCCACATGGGTACAATGTGTGAAGCCCATTTCTGGTGTCCCCCGCCTGATATTGCTGGAATATTGCTAAAAGCGGCGTAAAACCAAACTCACTCACTCACTCACTCTACACATCACACTGACACCCACACTGACACACACCCCACCACACACTGACACCCACCCCACCACACACTGACACCCATCCCACCACACACTGACACCCATCCCACCACACACTGACACCCACACTGACACACACCCCACCACACACTGACACCCATACTGACACACACCCCACCACACACTGACACCCATCCCACCACACACTGACACCCACACTGACACACACCCCACCACACACTGACACCCACACCACCACACATTGACACCCACCCCACCACACACTGACACCCATCCCACCACACACTGACACACACCCCACCACACACTGACACCCATCCCACCACACACTGACACCCATCCCACCACACACTGACACACACACTGACACACACCCCACCACACACTGACACCCACACTGACACCCACCCCACCACACACTGACACCCACCCACCACACACTGACACCCACACTGACACACACCCCACCACACACTGACACCCACACTGACACCCACCCCACCACACACTGACACCCACACTGACACCCACCCCACCACACACTGACACCTACCCCACAACACACTGACACCCATCCACCACACACTGACACCCACACTGACACCCATCCCACCACACACTGACACCCATCCCACCACACACTGACACCCACACTGACACCCACCCCACCACACACTGACACCCATCCCACCACACACTGACACCCACACTGACACACACCCCACCACACACTGACACCCATCCCACCACACACTGACACACACCCCACCACACACTGACACCCACACTGACACCCATCCCACCACACACTGACACCCATCCCACCACACACTGACACCCACCCACAACACAATGACACACACCCCACCACACACTGACACCCATCCCACCACACACTGACACACACACTGACACACACCCCACCACACACCCCACCACACACTGACACACACCCCACCACACACTGACACACACCCCACCACACACTGACACACACCCCACCACACACTGACACACACCCACACCCACGCTGAAATCCACCCATCCAACACTGACACAAACCCTACCCACACTGACACCCACCCCACCACACACTGACACCCACCCCACCACACACCGACACACACCCCACCACACACTGACACACACCCCCACCCACACTGAAATCCACCCACCCAACATTGACACACACCCCACCACACACTGACACCCATTCCACCACAAACTGACACCCACCCCACCACACACTGACACCCATCCCACCACACACTGACACACACCCCACCACACACTGACACACACCCCCACCCACACTGACACCCACCCCACCACACACTGACACCCACCCCACCAGACACTGACACCCATCCCACCACACACTGACACCCACCCCACCACACACTGACACACACCCCACCACACACTGACACACACCCCACCACACACTGACACCCACCCCACCACACACTCACACACACCCCACCGCACACTCACACACACCCCCACCCACACCGACACACGACCGCCTCCGTGGTCTTGTGGTAGAGCGTCCGCCCGGAGAGCGGAAGGTCCAGGGTTCGATCCCGGGCCGCGTCATACAAAAAGACGTTGAAAGATTGTACTTGTTGTTACCCTGTCTGGCGTTCGGCATTAAGGGGCTAAAACAAGGACTGGTCGGCTCGGAGTCAGTATACTGTGTCTGAGTGGGGTATTCATGTTAAACTGCGGCATGGTATCTCAGTGAGCTAGCACTATAAATCGGCATCAGTCCGGACTAGTACAAGCAGCCACACACACACATACACGTGCATGCACGTCGCTATATAAGTGCAATAATCTTGGACGCGACGTTAAACACAATTTCACCTCACCTCACACCGACACACACACCACCACACACTGACACACACCCAACCACACACTGACACCCACCCCACCACACACTGACACCCATCCCACCACACACTGACACCCACCCCACCACACACTGACACACACCCCACCACACACTGACACACACCCCACCACACACTGACACCCATCCCACCACACACTGACACCTGCCCCACCGCACACTCACACACACACCCACCCACACTGACACACACCCCACCACACACTGACACACACCCACCCACACTGACACACACCCCACCACAAACTGACACACATCCCACCACACACTGACACACACCCCACCACACACTGACACCCATCCCACCACACACTGACACCCACCCCCACCCACACTGACACACACCCCACCACACACTGACACACACCCCACCACACACTGACACACACCCCACCACACAGACACCCATCCCACCACACACTGACACCCATCCCACCACACACTGACACACACCCCCACCCACACTGACACCCACCCCACCACACACTGACACACACCCCACCACACACTGACACCCATCCCACCACACACTGACATCCACCCACCCAACACTGATGCAAACCCCACCACACACTGACACACACCCCACCACACACTGACACACACCCCACCACACACTGACACCCATCCCACCACACACTGACACCCATCCCACCCCACACTGACACCCATCCCACCACACGCTGACACCCATCCCACCACACACTGACACCCACCCCACCACACACTGACACCCACCCCACCACACACTGACACCCACCCCACCACACACTGACACACACCCCCACCCACACTGACACACACCCACCCAACACTGACACCCACCCCACCACACACTGACACACACCCCACCACACACTGACACCCATCCCACAACACACTGACACCCATCCCACCACACACTGACACACCCCCCCCACCATACACTGACACACACCCCACCACACACTGACACCCATCCCACCACACACTGACACCCACCCCACCACACACTGACACCCATCCCACCACACACTTACACCCATCCCACCACACACTGACACACACCCCCACCCACACTGACATCCACCCACCCAACACTGACGCAAACCCTACCCACACTGACACACACCCCCACCCACACTGACCCCCAACACACAACACTGACGCAAACCCCCACCCACCTAACACTGATACACACCCCAAACCCACACTGAAACACTCCCCACACCACACTGACATCCATCCCACACTGACACCCACCCTACCCTACCCCACCCCACACTGACACCAACTCCACCCCATACTGACACCAACTCTATCTAACACTGACACCCACCCCACACTGACACCTGTCCCACCCCACACTGACACCCTACCCA
This sequence comes from Haliotis rufescens, assembly GCF_023055435.1. Lineage (NCBI taxonomy): Eukaryota > Metazoa > Mollusca > Gastropoda > Lepetellida > Haliotidae > Haliotis > Haliotis rufescens. The sequence continues at coordinate 3,713 of NW_025963845.1, forward strand.
CGCTGACACCCACCCCATCCCACACTGACACCCACCCAACCCCACACTGACACCAACCCCACCCAACACTGACAAGCACCCCACCCAACCCAACACTAACACCCATCCCCACACTGACGGGGCCAACCCCACACCCACCCAACCCCACCCCACCCCACCCCATGCTGACACCTGTCCCACCCTACATTGACATCCATCCAAAACGGACACCCACCCCACTGTCCCCACACTGACACCGGTCTCACCCCGTCCACACTCACCTGCAGCTAGCACACGTGATTGATATCTTATCTTATGTGCTGAATTCTCAGGGAAAACGGACTGCGCGAGTGTGTGTATGATTCACAACCTTCCCAGGTAATAACTTGTGAGTGAAGACAACTGTTCTTAGTGATTTACACATGTGGTGTTTACTTTGGGACACCTGCACTGAGGGGACATAGTGTCACCCATCCATGCAGGCTAGGCTGATCCCTATATGAAACAGACCCTGCATGTTGGGAAGTGCATTTGAGTGCATTCAAACAGTTATGTGTCATTTCATTTGAAATCCCTTTCTATGTGACACAAGAAGTTCTTGTGTAATGTGATTATCACATGTATTGACAACCGAGGTAGGACATGTGACCTTTCCCCAGCGTGGCCGCCAATGTTGCCAGTCTGTGCTGAGTGATCTCCAGGTTCTGGTGGTGACAGCCCCTGTTGTCCGACGTTGACAGGTAATGACAACACTGCTAGTTGTGTTACATCACACTGGTGTGTGGGCTGGGGGAGGTCGAGGCTCACACGGGGCTGACCAGAGGCTCCTCACGACGGGATGTGGAGGTAGGTACTCCATGCTGCTATACTCAGACTAACAGTTGTGTGCACTGCAGGTAGACTTAGACCAGCAGTACATCAAATACATGGGTACATATGCCCAATGTATAGATATTTGTGTTAATTCTTTAATATATGGCATGGTCTTCAAGGATATATATATTTGTGTAAATCTAGTAATACTGAGGTACTGTCTTCAAGGATATATATATTTGTGTAAATCTAGTAATACTGAGGTACTGTCTTCAAGGATATATATATTTGTGTAAATCTAGTAATACTGAGGTACGATGTTCAAGGATATATATTTGTTTAAATCACGTTATACTGAGGTACTGTCTTCAGGGATATATATTTGTGTAAATCTAGTAATACTGAGGTACTGTCTTCAGGGATATATATTTGTGTAAATCTAGTAATACTGAGGTACGATCTTCAAGGATAAATATTTATGTAAATCCAGTAATACTGAGGTACGGTCTTCAAGGATATATATTTGTGCACCTTCAGTAATTCTGAGGTACAGTGATCCCTCAGTACAACATTATCTTGGGGGCCAAATAATTGATGAGCGTGATGAGCATTATAGACGATCAGCGGTTAAGTCGAGGTGGAGTCGTAGGGGGTACAAGGTGACCAACAAAACAGTAATGCTCTGCCTACCTTGCATGATCTATGTTGCAGGTTTCAGAGTTTAAAAAAAATTTAGAATAGTAGTTGTTTATTATTCATAGTGTAAAAAAAGATTTATTGAGTGTTATGCGCTTTTGAAATTCAGGTGAACAAACAGGTATAACAAACTTGGTCAATAAATATATGCAGTTTGACATGCACCATCACTGGACATGATGATTTACCATTCAAAATGTATGTCCTGCTCTCCAAAGCATTGTTTTTATGCAGAGATTAAGATTACCGTGTGTATTTTCTCGTAAACTAAGCCGGAAATAGCAATCAGCTGTGCACACGTTTCCTCCCAATCTACTGGTGATTGAGTTAAAAAGTACCCAATGATACAACTTCAATAAATTTTGATGCAAAAGTTGGAAGAAGTTATATCTGAAATTATTATTTTATCAGGAATAATATATTCCAATATCGTGTTATTTTCGTTGCAGCTTTTACTGAAAATATTTAACATTATAAGAATCATAAGCATAGAACTTTGGTACAGGTGATTACTATTGCCGGATATTTTTACATATGGAACAATTTGACCAGTCACCGACTTCCAGCGCTACATGTATTTTGATTGCAAAAACGTTATGTTTACATTTAACAGTCAAACTGCCTCAAATTTGAATTTTAACAAGTCAAACTAAGGCATTTATGATGTGAATCCATTCTCTTGCAACTAAAGTTCATTTCAAGGCATCAATAGCAGTAATCTGACCGTAGTTGCTGTAAATATTGGTTAGTTGTGCAGTCTACCGAAATTTTGAATGAAATTAATAATATATATAACAAACATAAGTCCAGATAAACAATGAACACTTTTTTATAACCTTTGTTGACTGGTATTTCCGGTGTAACGTGCTTGCCGTGATCAGCTGATAATGAGTAGGAGGAAAACATTGTGCCCTTGGAAAACCGGAGTTTATTATAAAATGTATGTCAATTTTGGGAGCCATGCTTTACGCGCGCGCTATAACTGAGTTAGCGCTATATTGAAGAGTGCTATAGCGAGGGAACACTGTACTGTCTTCAAGGATATATATTGTGTAAATCTAGTTATAGTGAGGTACGGTCTTCAAGGATATATATTGTGTAAATCTAGTTATAGTGAGGTACGGTCTTCAAGGATATATGTATGAGACATATTACTCAAACACCCCCGCACCCTGATTATATAGATGTGATATCCCTGTACGGGTGAGTACAATGGCTGTATTCCAGTCAAGGATGTTGTAGGACCTTATACAGGCCTGACAAGGGTTGGCTGCAATCTCACCTCTTCCTATGTCACTGGCCCTTCTCAAGATCTGTAGATTTGGTTCTTGTCCATAGAGAGCATCACTGTCGGCTATCTGTTAGTCATCTAATGGCAGTAAGATGCAAATGTAGATACTTGGAAAGTTATCACTGTTAATACTGTATTATACTTTGTATAATGCACGCCTTTTCTCCGTGTAAATACACACAGTTACCACTGGCACATAACACGGAACATTATTTGTATTATTTGGGTCACACTGTTGGCCAGGAGTGAGATTAGCCAAGTCAGGTGGTGGTTCTCAGATCGGCAGACTTGGGCAGACTCGGGCAGACTCACTCAGTTTGAGGGTTTGTCCCAGCCAAGGCAGATCGTCTTCTACTGCTCCTAGAGGTAACCGTGGGATGTTTTCATCACAAACGTAGTCTCTGCATTTATTTATGGACAAGTTTCTTCACAGATATGAAAAGAGTTGTGTGGAGATTTCACTTAATGGCAGGAGTTTTTAGCATAAAGTGACTTGAGAATCATGTCAACAAACATTGGTTAAGAACACCCAACTTCTCCTGTAACAGTTAATCCCTAGATCTGGCTCTAGAGGAACATAACAGGAAACAGCATTTAAGCTTATTTCATGGACCACCTACCTTACATTCGGGCCCCACACAGACTCTGGTAGTTGTCTGGGAGGAACAATGCGATTCCGTTACACTTTAGAAGCTGCTGATTTTATCATGTTTATTTAATAGTTGGATAATTCCTGTTTACGGTAGATCAGTGATACTGGTAGGACTTGTGGGGGATGGGTGATGGAGGGTGGTGTCATGGGCCCCTGGGCTCCTGGATTTGTTGTTTGTGAACACGCATGACTGCACATGGATGACTGGACAAAGAGGGAACCAAGTGAGATAGCATCTGGCTAGAGGAGTGATGTCGTGCCAGTGTGATGAGTGTGGAAGTATTCCTCCTGGTGTCTGTGATGAACAGACAGGTAATTAGACTTCAGGTTCCCTGACAAGGGCCTCCCCTTGTCTACTTGGGCATACAGGTATTTGTTGTCCTATACAGAGAACTGTAGGTACCTATCACCTTTATCATCAGCCCTGGGATGTCAACTGTTTGGGGATATGTAGGTACCTATCACCTGTATCATCAGCCCTGGGATGTCAACAGTTTGGGGATATGTAGGTACCTATCACCTGTATCATCAGCCCTGGGATGTCAACAGTTGGGGGATATGTAGGTACCTATCACCTGTATCATCAGTCCTTGGATGTCAACTGTTTGGGGATATGTAGGTACCTATCACCTGTATCATCAGCCCTGGGATGTCAACTGTTTGGGGATATGTAGGTACCTATCACCTGTATCATCAGCCCTGGGATGTCAACAGTTGGGGGATATGTAGGTACCTATCACCTGTATCATCAGCCCTGGGATGTCAACTGTTTTGGGGATATGTTTGAGTCAAAAAGGTCTAAATGGTAGACATCACGTGGATCCATTGTACAAAGCCCTCTAAGAGCTACAACTATCATTAGTTACAATCACCTTAGCGCTAAGATAGCTTTGTGCAACTGGGCCCTGGACTTTGAGAGATTATATGTTATACCTACATGTGTCAAGACCGCTCAAGGACATAGAAGTCGCTCTGTACTTATTAACATTTTACCAGTGCTAAAGGTTGAGTTTCCCTTCCACAAACAGATTTGGTGCCAAGTGGTTTCATTGCTCACCTACATCCTACACTTGACTGACATAAGTAATGATTTCATAACACTGAACTGGATGTTGCCTCTTTGATGTGCTCATATGCCTATCTCACACCTGAAGCAAGGACTGCACTGATGTCCATACACGCCCTGTATAATAGAGATAGAGGCCCTGTATTGTGTAGTGCTCCATACACGCCCTGTATAATAGTGATAGAGGCCCTGTATTGTGTAGTGCTCCATACACACCCTGTATAATAGTGATAGAGGCCCTGTATTGTTTAGTGCTCCATACACGCCCTGTAGTGATAGAGACTCTTTATTGTGTAGTGCTCCATACACACCCTGTAGTGATAGAGGCCCTGTATTGTATAGTGCTCCATACACGCCCTGTAGTGATAGAGGCTCTTTATTGTGTAGTGGTTCATACATGCCCTGGAGTGATAGAGGCCCTGTATTGTGTAGTGCTCCATACACGCCCTTTATAATAGAGATAGAGGCCCTGTATTGTGTAGTGCTCCATACACGCCCTGTATAATAGAGATAGAGGCCCTTTATTGTGTAGTGCTCCATACACGCCCTGTAGTGATAGAGGCCCTGTATTGTGTAGTGCTCCATACACGCCCTGTATAATAGAGATAGAGGCCCTGTATTGTGTAGTGCTCCATACACACCCTGTAGTGATAGAGGCCCTGTATTGTGTAGTGCTCCATACACGCCCTGTATGATAGAGATAGAGGCCCTGTATTGTGAAGTGCTCCATACACGCCCTGTAGTGATAGAGGCCCTTTATTGTGTAGTGGTTCATACATGCCCTGGAGTTATAGAGGCCCTTTATTGTGTAGTGCTCCATACACACCCTGTAGTGATAGAGGCCCTGTATTGTGTAGTGCTCCATACACGCCCTGTATAATAGAGATAGAGGCCCTGTATTGTGTAGTGCTCCATACACGCCCTGTATGATAGAGATAGAGGCCCTGTATTGTGTAGTGCTCCATACACGCCCTGTAGTGATAGAGGCCCTTTATTGTGTAGTGCTCCATACACGCCCTGTAGTGATAGAGGCCCTGTATTGTGTAGTGCTCCATACACGCCCTGTATAATAGAGATAGAGGCCCTGTATTGTGTAGTGCTCCATACACGCCCTGTATAATAGTGATAGAGGCCCTGTATTGTGTAGTGCTCCATACACGCCCTGTATAATAGTGATAGAGGCCCTGTATTGTGTAGTGCTCCATACACGCCCTGTAGTGATAGAGGCCTTTTATTGTGTAGTGGTTCATACATGCCCTGGAGTTAAAGAGGCCCTTTATTGTGTAGTGGTTCATACATGCCCTGGAGTGATAGAGGCCCTGTATTGTGTAGTGCTCCATACACGCCCTTTATAATAGAGATAGAGGCCCTGTATTGTGTAGTGCTCCATACACGCCCTGTATAATAGAGATAGAGGCCCTTTATTGTGTAGTGCTCCATACACACCCTGTAGTGATAGAGGCCCTGTATTGTGTAGTGCTCCATACACGCCCTGTATGATAGAGATAGAGGCCCTGTATTGTGTAGTGCTCCATACACGCCCTGTAGTGATAGAGGCCCTTTATTGTGTAGTGGTTCATACATGCCCTGGAGTTATAGAGGCCCTTTATTGTGTAGTGGTTCATACATGCCCTGTAGTGATAGAGGCCCTGTATTGTGTAGTGCTCCATACACGCCCTGTATAATAGAGATAGAGGCCCTGTATTGTGTAGTGCTCCATAAACGCCCTGTATAATAGTGATAGAGGCCCTGTATTGTGTAGTGCTCCATACACGCCCTGTAGTGATAGAGGCTCTTTATTGTGTAGTGGTTCATACATGCCCTGTAGTGATAGAGGCCCTGTATTGTGTAGTGCTCCATACACGCCCTGTAGTGATAGAGGCCCTGTATTGTGTAGTGCTCCATACACGCCCTGTAGTGATAGAGGCCCTGTATTGTGTAGTGCTCCATACACGCCCTGTAGTGATAGAGGCCCTGTATTGTGTGGTGGTTCATACATGCCCTGTAGGCCCTGTATTGTGTAGCTACAAGCAGGGTTATTCTGGGTCCACACCAGCTGGGTAAATGTGTCTACATGAAGATTCGGGGTAGAATAGGTCTTCAACAACCAATGCTTGCCATAAAAGGTGACTATGCTTGTCATAAGAGGCGACTAACGGGATCGGGTGGTCAGGCTGGCTGACCTGGTTGATGCATGTCATCGATCCCAATTGAGTGAATCGATGCTCATGATATCATTCACTGGATTGTCTGGTCCAGACTTGATTATTATAGCTGGAATATTGCTGAGTGCGGCGTTAAACGACAAACAAACCAAACCTGATGCCTGCATGGAGGGACTCGTGACAGCAGTCAGGTCAAGTTGGATGGAGATGGATGTAGTGCCACATCTGTCCCAGGTCATGTGGTCGTACACGACTCAACAATGTCGGCTGCTGCAGCTGGTGCTGCCTCATGTATCTTGGAGTACACAGAGTTCATTCCTCAGTCAGGGCAACTCACCACCAGTTTCAAGCATTGTGGCTGGATGTGTCATGTCTTCAAGTTTCACAATTTACTGTGATTGTCACATTCATTACTTAAGCTTACTAAGGAAGCCTACTCTTGATGTCCCTGTCTTGGTAAGGCTGCAATACACATGCCTACTCCTGATGTCCCTGTCTTGGTAAGGCTGCAACACACATGCCTACTCTTGATGTCCCTGTCTTGGTAAGGCTGCAACACACATGCCTACTCTTGATGTCCCTGTCTTGATAAGGCTGCAACACACATGCCTACTCTTGATGTCCCTGTCTTGGTAAGGCTGCAACACACATGCCTACTCCTGATGTCCCTGTCTTGGTAAGGCTGCAACACACATGCCTACTCTTGATGTCCCTGTCTTGGTAAGGCTGCAACACACATGCCTACTCTTGATGTCCCTGTCTTGATAAGGCTGCAACACACATGCCTACTCCTGATGTCCCTGTCTTGGTAAGGCTGCAACACACATGCCTACTCCTGATGTGTGGCATATGGTGGCAGTCTGAACCATACATCCCAGTGGTTGATATCAAGAGCATCCATCCATGCATGTTCAGGGAATTTGATGAGTCATCAGTTTATGTTTATCATTGCTGACCATCACGTCTGAAGAACTGAGGTCTTTATTTTTGTTTTGATCATAAAGCAGCTATGTAGCCCCAGAAATAAGGTTATTTTATTTATAATAAATATATGTCTACAACATAAATAAAATCCAAATGGAGCCCAGAACATACCTTAATTTCAGGGACCCTAGAGCTGAGGCAATCTAGACTTGCCCTTTTGTTTTACTGTCTAGGGTCTGGGAGACAGACTACTTACTGTGACTTTAGCAAATTTATCATCCAAAACTGGCTCCCACAGGATATGTAGCATGGATTAGATCAAGCGATATCTACACTGTAGATATCGCTGCAATGAAATTGCATCACAATGCTTTGCAGACCATTGTGACATCACTGGTTACCATGATGTCACAATCAAACGAAATCACTAATGGCTCTGCTACTTAAGCTGTTAGCAGTACTTTTTACACTGAAGACATTGCTAATTACTGTCTGCAAACTGAAAAAGTTTGAAGAATGATGTTGGATGATAAAAAAAATCTCACCCTCGTGTCTTTTGATATCAAATATATCAACACTCGTTGATAAAAGTGCCAAAATCTTTTCCGCTTTTATCAACTCGTGTTGATATATTTGATATGAAAAGACACTTGGGTGAGATTCTCTATATAATCACTAGCTTGGTCCATCTGTAGACACACATTCAATGTCTTTAGAACTCTGTAATATGTGATGGCTTGTTTTCGAGCAATTGGTCGTAAATGGATGAGATCGGCTTTCAAAATAGCTGAATGACCAGCAGTAATAGCTAATGTGATGGCAGCATAGTGACGAGGCTCTGGTGGCTGAGACACAGGACTGACTGATGGCCATCGCCACACCTTTATGTGGATTCCTAGTGCAGTTAATCAAGACACATTGCAAATAAAAGGCATGTTTTCTGTGTTGCTGTAAAACGGCAAGCTGTGTTTAATGTCTGCCATCTGTAGTGTCTGCCATCTGTAGTGTCTGTCATCTGTAGTGTCTGCCATCTGTAGTGTCTGTCATCTGTAGTGTCTGTCATCTGTAGTGTCTGCCATGTGTAGTGTCTGTCATCTGTAGTGTCTGCCATGTGTAGTGTCTGTCATCTGTAGTGTCTGCCATCTGTAGTGTCTGTCATCTGTAGTGTCTGCCATCTGTAGTGCCTGCCATCTGTAGTGTCTGCCATATGTAGTGTGTCATCTGTAGTGCCTGCCATCTGTAGCGTCTGTCTTAATCCTCCAGTGTGCACACTGGTTTCAGACTGGTTTCACTTTAATGAAGTTAGGATTCAGCTGTGATACTGTTGTGATATTTGCAAACCACTGTGTAAAACCCATACCTTCAGTCACTGCATTGTTGGCGGCCAAGGTCAGACTTTCTACATTGTAAACTGCAGTCTGTATGTTCTGCTCATGAAGTGTGCAGCTGCCACTAAACCCAGTGTTGAAGTTTATGTTGAACAGATGTAGGCAGTGTATTGATTCCCCACTGTGTGTGATCATTAAAATAGTAATATGGATGGAGTCACACAACTGTTAGCGATGTCCGATTCATCTGACACAAACACCAACACTTGTACGGTCATGTCTCAATACAGACTTGTGCCTGCGAACCGGTTGTTTGTCAACCTCTATTGGAGGTTGTGTGTTCCGGTGTTGCGATAGTTGTGGCAGAGGTCTTTCATGTATGTTGTCACAGATCAGATTGGCAGACAAGTGTGTCACATCTGTCACATAATGTCTTTCCCATTATGACCCATTTTCCTTGTCAGCGTCATCACCTGGACTGTGGTGAACAGTACTATATCCCTGTATCATGGAATTGATCCTGGAAGCTTGTGTTCAGTGGCCACAGGACAATTTGCCGTGAGTTGATTGGCTCCAGGCTGGCCCAGGTCTTGGAGGAAGACAATGTCACTCTGCCCTGCTTTTTTCTCTGCTCGTCTGTGTTGTTAGGCTTTATTGATCTCAAGTCGGAGCACAAGTTGGGAATGAGACGTGTGAAAGAATGGCTTCAATAGGGCCAGCTTGCTGGGACATTTGTGGCCAGCGAGGGAACGCTGAGTGAGCGAGATCTGGCTGAGCACTCCGTGGCTGCTGCAGACAGCTGACTGGCCACAGGTCGCTCAAATTAGGCACAATTTTTTCTCACCATGGCAACTAATAATTGATCAAGTTGAGCAAGCAGTGGATGTTGCTGAAGAGTTACAGGTTGTGTTGGAACAGTGATGTGGACGGCAGCACCGACGCCTGGTGCATCTGGTATCGGGCTGTGTACTGTGCTGTGTATGATGGAGGACATGGTGGCTTGGCTCTGGCAGCGTTGAGTTCCCTCCCCATGAAGTCACCCTGCTGCTGCTTCTTCTCCTCAGTCAGTAGCCTCATCCCCTTCCTCCAGCCCCTGTGCTGCATCTCACACCCTGCCTTAAACACAGTGTGACCCCCTTGCCTTGACAACATTGTGCTGTGCTCGCAATAGGACACCACACAGAAGCCATGTTTTGGACATACACCTGCAGGTATATAACATGTATAATGTGCCTCACCCTCCGTTGATATACACCTGCTGGTATATAACATGTATAATGTACCTCACTCACCATGGACATACACCTGCAGGTATATAACATGTATAATGTGCCTCACCCTCCGTTGATATACACCTGCAGGTATATAATGTATATAATGTGCCTCACTCTCCGTGGATATACACCTGTAGGTATATAACATGTATAATGTGCCTCACCCTCCGTTGATATACACCTGCAGGTATATAACATGGATAATGTGCCTCACTCACCGTGGATATACACCTGCAGGTATATAACATGTATAATGTGCCTCACTCTCCACTGATATACACCTGCAGGTATATAACATGGATAATGTGCCTCACTCTCTGTGGATATACACCTGCAGGTATATAACATGGATAATGTGCCTCACTCTCCATTGATATACACCTGCAGGTATATAACATGGATAATGTGCCTCACTCTCTGTGGATATACACCTGCAGGTATATAACATGGATAATGTGCCTCACTCTCCATTGATATACACCTGCAGGTATATAACATGGATAATGTGCCTCACTCTCCATTGATATACACCTGCAGGTATATAACATGGATAATGTGCCTCACTCTCCATTGATATACACCTGCAGGTATATAACATGGATAATGTGCCTCACTCTCTGTGGATATACACCTGCAGGTATATAACATGGATAATGTGCCTCACTCTCCATTGATATACACCTGCAGGTATATAACATGGATAATGTGCCTCACTCTCCATTGATATACACCTGCAGGTATATAACATGGATAATGTGCCTCACTCTCTGTGGATATACACCTGCAGGTATATAACATGGATAATGTACCTCACTCTCCATTGATATACACCTGCAGGTATATAACATGGATAATGTGCCTCACTCTCCATTGATATACACCTGCAGGTATATAACATGGATAATGTGCCTCACTCTCCATTGATATACACCTGCAGGTATATAACATGGATAATGTGCCTCACTCTCCATTGATATACACCTGCAGGTATATAACATAGATAATGTGCCTCACTCTCCGTGTTGAGGCAAACTCATTGTGCAAACCTTCTGTCATTGTTGACATTCTTATAAGGTGTATATGTCTGTATTGTGGATTGTAGACATATTAACGTTGACTGTATAAATGGCTACATGGACCCTCATGTCTGTATACACACGTTTATATGTGCTCCCCCTGAACCCACACACTTCCGGCCACACCCATCCCTACCCAACCCAACCCATGTATGAGTATGGCAGAGTCAGTGGGAGGATCATGTCACAATGCACATTATTGTAGGATCAAGTATCTTCTTGGATTTATCAATGTCAGTTAATTGTTTATTATGATACACCTTGTACTTAGGATTAAATGTAGATGAGAAGTGATACTACATTCCTTCAGAGAGGAGAAAACTCATTATAGGCATTATACACCTTGTACTTAGGATTGTACTGTAGATGAGAAGTGATACTACATTCCTTCAGAGAGGAGAAAACTCATTATAGGCATTATACACCTTGTACTTAGGATTGTACTGTAGATGAGAAGTGATACTACATTCCTTCAGAGAGGAGAAAACTCATTATAGGCATTATACACCTTGTACTTAGGATTGTACTGTAGATGAGAAGTGATACTACATTCCTTCAGAGAGGAGAAAACTCATTATAGGCATTATACACCTTGTACTTAGGATTGTACTGTAGATGAGAAGTGATACTACATTCCTTCAGAGAGGAGAAAACTCATTATAGGCATTATACACCTTGTACTTAGGATTGTACTGTAGATGAGAAGTGATACTACATTCCTTCAGAGAGGAGAAAACTCATTATAGGCATTATACACCTTGTACTTAGGATTGTACTGTAGATGAGAAGTGATACTACATTCCTTCAGAGAGGAGAAAACTCATTATAGGCATTATAGTGTGTGCCAACTCCAGCTAGTAACATGTGAGTGACATCTGGCTTGTTGGTGTCGATAAGATAATACCAATGTTGACATATAATCTCCATCTTCATCAGTATGTTCTCCAAATTACTAATATACATTATTTGCCACAGGTGACATTGGTGGGAACATATTGTTGCTATGACAACAAGGATTTACCACTGGTTTTGGAATATCAAGATTTGGACGTGGATATCTTCATATTGATGTCTAGAAGAATTCTGCAGACTGTGTTACTGACAGGACAGGCACCCGGGGCAGCTGTGGCCTGCTGTCTGTCAGTCGTAGATGCACCGACTGCTCTCTCCAGCTCAATAGGAACACAACCAGGAGTATTATGTGCATGCTGAAAACAGGGCCGTGGATTGGAATGGATATGTTTTGTGTAAAGAACCAAACTTTATCTTGTTTATGTAGGAGGTAGATTTGTGAGAGAGGAGACGTAATGCAGTGATCACCACGGAGAAGTGTCAGCGTGTGCCCACCTGCGTGGAGATGTTGGCATAGTTATTGAACGTTATCATTTATAAATAACTTGTATGTAAACACACATGGATTAGTACATCTCAGAGGTCTGACTGGCGTCTGGGTTTGAGGCTACGTCCCCCAGCATGCCAGGGGTTTTCCCCACACCATCAAAGTCGTGGAAACAAATTCAAGTTGGCGTGATGTTGGGCAAACGGAGAAAGAAGACGCGGCATAAGATGTCCATAGCCAAGTTGTGTTCGTGCATGGTGGGTGAGTCCGATGACTTCCCAGAGAGTGCTCGCCCTTACGATGTCACCAAGTCCTCAGGGGTGAGACAAGTCTTCTCCCACTTTTACAGTTGAGAAAATAACCAATTATAGTTTGTTGATCGCCTAATTCTACTTGACACTTCTGTCTCTGCTATTTACTTAAATTTGTCCCATTCATACAATATCTCGTGTTAGTTCATGGATGTAAATATAGTCTCAACACAAATACAGACACAAGAGCTTCGGTGCATGGGTTGTGATCAGTTTGGTATCATACTGTTTCTCCTTACAATTATGGTTATTGTTCAACCCACCTCCGGTACAAATATAAGCAGTTTTATCTCAGATGGTCACAGTTTCCTAGAGTATGCTCTATACTGTGTCCTTGTTGAAGCTGGCCACAGAATATGTCCCCGGTATTCCAATAAGGACTGATTGATTGTGTGTTCTTGTACTTGGACTGACAGATTATACATGTATGTTTGATTGATGGACCACTGACCAATCCTGGCTCCTGTGTTAAGTAATATTGCTGTTTGTGCTAACTCCTTCACACACTGACTCATCCGTCCTGAAGTCCTGATCGGAAAACCAGATGTGAGGAATTATTGAGTGACAGACTTGGTTGTTATGTCAGGATGCGAGTCTAGGTTACTTCAATCTTGTTGATAGGATGGAGAAAACATTCGATGATACCTTGCCCAAATAGCATTACACTGCTCAGTTATACCCCAGACAGATGTCCTGGTCTCAGCTATACCCCACACAGAGATCATGGTCTCAGTTATACCCCAGACAGATGTCCTGGTCTCAGTTATACCCCACACAGAGATCATGGTCTCAGTTATACCCCAGACAGATGTCCTGGTCTCAGTTATACCCCACAAAGATGTCCTGGTCTCAGTTATACCCCAGACAGATGTCCTGGTCTCAGTTATACCCCAGACAGATGTCCTGGTCTCAGTTATACCCCACACAGATGTCCTGGTCTCAGTTATACCCCAGACAGATGTCCTGGTCTCAGTTATACCCCACACAGATGTCCTGGTCTCAGTTATACCCCACAAAGATGTCCTGGTCTCAGTTATACCCCACACAGATGTCCTGGTCTCAGTTATACCCCACAAAGATGTCCTGGTCTCAGTTATGCCCCACACAGAGATCATGGTCTCAGTTATACCCCAGACAGATGTCCTGGTCTCAGCTATACCCCACACAGAGATCATGGTCTCAGTTATACCCCAGACAGATGTCCTGGTCTCAGCTATACCCCAGACAGATGTCTCGGTCTCAGTTATACCCCAGACAGATGTCCTGGTCTCAGTTATACCCCACACAGAGATCATGGTCTCAGTTATACCCCAGACAGATGTCCTGGTCTCAGCTATACCCCACACAGAGATCATGGTCTCAGTTATACCCCAGACAGATGTCCTGGTCTCAGCTATACCCCACACAGAGATCATGGTCTCAGTTATACCCCAGACAGATGTCCTGGTCTCAGCTATACCCCACATAGAGATCATGGTCTCAGTTATACCCCAGACAGATGTCCTGGTCTCAGCTATACCCCACACAGAGATCATGGTCTCAGTTATACCCCAGACAGATGTCCTGGTCTCAGTTATACCCCAGACAGATGTCCTGGTCTCAGTTATACCCCACATAGAGATCATGGTCTCAGTTATACCCCAGACAGATGTCCTGGTCTCAGTTATACCCCACACAGAGATCATGGTCTCAGTTATACCCCAGACAGATGTCCTGGTCTCAGTTATACCCCACAAAGATGTCCTGGTCTCAGTTATACCCCAGACAGATGTCCTGGTCTCAGTTATACCCCAGACAGATGTCCTGGTCTCAGTTATACCCCACACAGATGTCCTGGTCTCAGTTATACCCCAGACAGATGTCCTGGTCTCAGTTATACCCCACACAGATGTCCTGGTCTCAGTTATACCCCACAAAGATGTCCTGGTCTCAGTTATACCCCACACAGATGTCCTGGTCTCAGTTATACCCCACAAAGATGTCCTGGTCTCAGTTATGCCCCACACAGAGATCATGGTCTCAGTTATACCCCAGACAGATGTCCTGGTCTCAGTTATACCCCACACAGAGATCATGGTCTCAGTTATACCCCAGACAGATGTCTTGGTCTCAGTTATACCCCAGACAGATGTCCTGGTCTCAGTTATACCCCACACAGAGATCATGGTCTCAGTTATACCCCAGACAGATGTCCTGGTCTCAGCTATACCCCACACAGAGATCGTGGTCTCAGTTATACCCCAGACAGATGTCCTGGTCTCAGCTATACCCCACACAGAGATCATGGTCTCAGTTATACCCCAGACAGATGTCCTGGTCTCAGCTATACCCCACATAGAGATCATGGTCTCAGTTATACCCCAGACAGATGTCCTGGTCTCAGCTATACCCCACACAGAGATCATGGTCTCAGTTATACCCCAGACAGATGTCCTGGTCTCAGCTATACCCCACACAGAGATCATGGTCTCAGTTATACCCCAGACAGATGTCCTGGTCTCAGCTATACCCCACACAGAGATCATGGTCTCAGTTATACCCCAGAAAGATGTCCTGGTCTCAGTTATACCCCACACAGAGATCATGGTCTCAGTTATACCCAAGACAGATGTCCTCTGAAACAAACCTTTTTTGGAGCGTTGCCTAATGCTATCAGTGCAGCTGTGTGTGACAAATAGTTTCATTGGTTGATATATTGGACTTGTTTTGACATGTACCTTGTGATTCTTGGCCACTGTACACAGACAGATTCTGCTTTTCCTGTTAATGCTACAAAAATGACAACATTGCATACATTGAAGAATGTGTGAAACGTCACTTTTGATCTTGACATTGTGAATAATCAAAATAACTTTAACGAGGAGTGTATGTATACAGGCAGTAGGATGTTTATGTGGGGTGACATTGATGGAGAAGCAAGTAGAGAAGGGGATGTATAATCACACAAGTGATGAATGGGTATACTGATGTATGGTGCAAAAGGTGTCACTTAACTAAGATCAGCTTTGGACGGACAGTCGAAGTTATTCCTCTTAGTCCAAGTTTCCAATAGTGGCTGTGCAGATATTCCGCTGCCATAATTACCGCTGTCAAATCCGATACTGTTCCTTTTCGTTCGCATAGTAAATGTATTCGGGACACAGCGATAAACAAATAAGCGACAAGTGAAGTAATTTCTTTTGGTAAGTCTGACTCGAAGCCTTGACTATAAAGCCTAAAATCCATGGCATTGAGCAACCAGTATTCATATGCTTGTTTGTTTGTTAGAATTTATTATATGTAATGGGACAAGTGTTTTCTTGTATCAGTTATCGCAAATAGATGGGCAGTTGTCAGGTATGGTCTCCAAGCATGCTGAAGACGTCTGGCATCTCTCCCATCCATCCACTTGTTATATCAGTAACTATTAGGCAAATATTATTTCTAGTTCTGAGACTTTGAATGACATGGGGAGGTCATTTATCTAGCTCTATGACTCATAAGCTTTCCATTTGACTCCCATCAAAATCCATCGATAATGCATACAGAATACATTTTTGCTGAAAGTGAATAATCTCTATCAAAGGGGAATTATGATTTATGTTCAATGCACATTAACTTAACATTAATAAGAATTACATTCTCTGGAAACAAGTGTTGATTAAGACACTTCCCTGTTTCTCTTCTCTGCTACTGCTGTGTCATGTTTCGCACTCTGTGGTGACATTAAGAGTTGTTGTTCAGCGAAGTGTGAAATTTAACAGATATGCCCGAATGTGTACTGTTGCTGATGCTTTCGGTTCCAGTAGTGGCTGTGTTGTGATTCTAATGCACCCCCGCTGTTACAACGATAGTACTGCATTTATATTGCATTTGAAACTATTTCTTCACACCTGGTAGCTATACACACAATATTGATTACATAATTCCTATAATGCTTCTCACTCTGGCCTCATCCTGGGGTCACGCTGACATCACACTGGCCCAACATTGACCTCACACTGGCCTCGTACTGGGGTCACGCTGTCCTCACACTGGCCTCACACTGACATCACACTGGCCCAACATTGACCTCACACTGACCTCACACTGACATCACACTGGCCTCACACTGGCCCAACATTGACCTCACTCTGGCCTCATACTGGGGTCACGCTGTCCTCACACTGACCTCACACTGACCTCACACTGACATCACACTGGCCCAACATTGACCTCACACTGGCCTCGTACTGGGGTCACACTGGCCTCACACTGGCCACAAACTGGCCTCGCACTGGCCCAACATTGACCTCACACTGGCCTCGTACTGGGGTCACACTGGCCTCACACTGGCCTCACACTGGCCCAACATTGACCTCACACTGGCCTCGTACTGGGGTCACACTGGCCTCACACTGACCTCACACTGGCCCAATTTTGACCTCACACTGGCCTCATACTGGGCTAACTGGCCACACACTGACCTCGCACTGGCCACACACCGACCACACACTGGCCACACACTAGCCTCACTCTGGCCACACACTAGCCTCACACTGGCTATAAGCACTGACCAAACACTGGCTTCGCACTGGCCACACACCGACCACACACTGGACTTGCACTGGCCACATACTGGCATCATACTGGCCACAAACTGGCCTCGCACTGGCCTCACACTGACCACATACTGAACTCACACTGACTACACAATGGCCTCGCACTGACCACACACTGACCACATACTGAACTCACACTGACTACACAATGGCCTCGCACTGACCACACACTTACCACATACTGAACTCACACTGACTACACAATGGCCTCGCACTGACCACACACTGACTACACACTGGCCTCGCACTGGCCTCACACTGACTACACAATGGCCTCGCACTGACCACACACTGACCACACACTGGCCTCACACTGACCACACACTGAACTCACACTGGCCTCGCACTGGCCTCACACTGACATCACACTGGCCCAACACTGGCCTCACACTGACTACACACTGACTACACACTGAACTCACACTGACTACACACTGACCACACACTGGCATCATACTGGCCTCGCACTGGCCTCACACTGACCACACACTGGACTTGCACTGGCCTCACACTGGCCACAAACTGGCCTCGCACTGGCCTCACACTGACTACACACTGGACTTGCACTGGCCTCACACTGGCCTCACACTGGCCACAAACTGGCCTCGCACTGGCCTCACACTGACTACACAATGGCCTCGCACTGACCACACACTGGCCTGGCACTGGCCTCGCACTTGCCACACACTGGACTCAAATTGATGCTCATGATATCAATCATTGGATTGTCTGGTCCAGACTTGATTATTTACAGACCGCCGTCATATAGCTAGAATATTATTATGGTTCTGTTCGGATGAACAAAATTTTCCAAATGGCGTGCTGGTTTTCTTGGGGGAATTAGTCAGCAAAGAGCCGGAGTCACAGGAGACTAATCACAATTTTATTTACAAGAACAATTAACAATGAACAATTTACAATATCTTAGAATATAGCTGTGGATGCCGCAGAAAGTCGGAACAACCCTCTGGGCTGTGGGAGAGAGGTCTGCTTGGTATGAGCGTCAAACCCCTTCTGCTTAACATTTTGCTTCTGTATGTTTTTAACAAAAATTAGAACAATAAAAAGGAATACGATTGTTTGATACACGATGGGGTGTGCCCTATGGTTAATGAATGGCTAGACAGAGGGGAATCCTGTTAATCCTTTTGGACTGGCACTAATCTTGTTGACATATTTACTGGGTGCTTGGAAAGAGATTATGGTATCACTATAGATGAGCTTGTATCCTTAATGAGTCTAAATTGAAGTAATTGCTGAATGTTATTCTACTATAGGTGATGACAGATTTACTTAAATAAAAAGTTCAAGGCAATCTATAAGACTATGTAGACATATCTTTTGTCTTATTGAATAGTATGTCTAGGAGATGTGTTCTCATTACCTTAGACTAACATCTATCTCAAAAGCTGTGACTGAAACTACTGATATTTTGTATATGCATTTTACCTGATGATATGTATTACTTGCTAAACTATAATTATATGAAATGTTGTATAAATTTTATATCATGATAATATTGCTGAGTGTGGCGTTAAGCAACAAACAAACAAACAAACAAACTGGCTTCGCACTGAGCACACACTGGACACATACTGGACTCCCTCTGGCCTTGTACTGGCCTCGCACTGGCCTCGCACTGGACTCACAATGGCCCAACATTGACCTCCAAATGACTACACACTGACTACACACTGGACTCATACTGGCCTCGCACTGGCCACACACTGAACTCACACTGGCCTTGCACTGGCCACACACTGACCATACACTGGCCTCACACTGGCCTCACACTGACCACGCACTGGATTAGCAAGGGGCACTGATTACTGAGGTATTCCACTGGGTGGATGAGATTTCTGGGTTTGACACCAGAAACTTGCTGTGGTGGATTGCTGACAGAACATCATCAACATTGGGTGTTATCCGATGGTTACGTCCAAAAGAAAAATAAATGAAACATTCTGAATATATTTCCACTTTATAGATGTAAGATTTTTTCAGATTTTTCAATAAGATTTTCTCGAGGATGTGTTGTTTTTTGATAGAGTGCATGGGGAAACATTGCTAATGTGTTTTGTGCTGTATAGAAACTCTGCCAGGAACGGAGCTACTGATAATGACGATGTCATCATAGTTCCCTGTCTGTAGTATCTTGGATGTGCTGATAGGTGGGAGCTCAGTCTATTGCTACAGTGTGCATCTCTTCAACAAAGTGCAGGGTCCAGTATCTTTAATCAGTTTCAAGGATTTTGTTTTTGTGTTTGTTACCAATCTGATTGATGTCTCAGTGTCAAGCCTCATGTTGAAATGTATGTGCATATTTTGTTATACATTAGATGGTGCTGTATTTGACACAGTCAAGTGGGGAGAAAATCACTGTCCAGTGACAAATCAGTTGACAGCCATGCCTTCATGTGAAGCCATTAATATGTTAGGAAAAATTATTGATTGATTATTCTATCGCAGACTTGACTGTTCCGAAAAGACAGTACCTTGAATACATTGAACACAAATAAATCCTGAATGGTTCTCCAGAAAGAGGCTAAGGGAGAATACTTGGGCAAGAAATGAAGGAAATACGGGAAAATAATCTCTCCCTCTGCTGCAGCTACACTTTGTATCAGGCGGAATATTCTTAGAGTGGTTGAAGTGGATATTTATAGCTGAGCCTACAGGAGGGGCAGGACAGGCAGACTACAGCAGCCAGCTGGGTAATTGAGTGAGTGTCACAGTCTAATGTACCCTGCGTGTGGACTGCCATACTGCCACCACCGCTGCCGTCTCCTTCCATCAACGGCTGCTGCTGTTGCTGTATCATCGTCCTCCGCTGCTGCCAGAGTCATCATCTACATCGCAGACATATGGGAGGCCGCCAGCTACAGGAGGATATGGTGCTGACATAGAAACTGGTGGCTCTCTGGTTGTGTTGAAGAAGCAGTGCGCTGTGGTGTAGCGGGACTACCGTGTAGACAGACATCCGCAGCCTGTGATGTCCAGGCCTGACCTGCAGCCACGGCTCCAGCCACAAGTTGGGTACAGTCTGGACCGGAGACACAGACCTTCTGCCTGGGTAATCAGTGGTCACACACAGTGGTCAAAAACAGTGGTCACACACAGTGGTCAGATACACTGAACCGGTGGCTCCCACTCCTAGACCTACACTTCTGGCTGTGTAGTGTTATGAGGACAACATTAATTATTAGGTTGGCATTATCTGTGATAGTTTGTACATCCTCCCAATGGTGATATATTTTGTTGATATCCATATATCTGTGGTACCACTGAATATCCTAACTGTCCTGTTCATGTGATCTTTAACAGAATCAAACAGAAACTTTCGAAATAATTTGTGGTTGTGTGATACGCTGAGTGATACAAGTGAAAGACAGCAATACAGGACACTTCTAATTGGCCGAAGTAGGTCTTAACTTCCAGGAATCAGTGCCAGGGCAACATTGTTACGACACTGTCACGACACTGTCAGGCCAGTGGAGACGCCTACAGCAGCAATAACAGACACCACAATTTCCTGGATACAGATGTGGACAACAAGAGTGAAGCAGACATTGTCGGATAATGTGATGAGAATGTAGCAATAATCCGTGTGGAGAGGAAGCTGTTTCCACAAGCCTATCAAGCACACACTGCTAAGCTTTGTTTACATGTACAGTTACGCCAGAGGTATTTGCCCCATAACTCAACAAGGAGAAGGAGCAGGTCTGGAGCAGGATAAATTATAGGCGAGATAATTATACCGCTGTAGAGGTCTGCTGCCGCTGCCGACAAGTGGTGGCAGTGGTGGGATGTATGTGTGTACAGTCCTCCTCCCCTGATGGTGTAGGGTATCAAGCCCTCATGACACACTGTATCTCATCCCAGCTCACTCAGCCCCAGCCTTCAGCTGGCAGTCCATGGAGTCCTGCAAGGAGAGGATGCCTGGTCTATAAAGTAGTCAGTTACCGAGGATACGGGAATTTGTGATTCTGCTACTGCTGTGTCAATATGGGGGATGTACACTCCACTAATGCTGCAGCAGCCAACAGCTCCGATGATCAGGAGGTATATTCTGCCTTTGTTTCTTCATTGTCATCTTCCTGTTCTATGAGAGAGAAGTTTGTCTATCATTTAGTTTCTTGTGTTGGAGAGAGACTTGTTTATGGTTAATTCCTAATGTTTCTGCCATGTGTGACAGCATCAAGTATACGGTAAACACTTCAGCCTTGCTTGTTACTTATCCCATATGATCTGAATGTCTATCTATCTGCCTACTTCCCTGATTCTATTGTATAGCATCACCAACATTCATTATTGCCAGTTGTATCACATGATGATATAAATATTTACCTACCTACCTGCTGTTGTATATATAACATCATATTGTTCATGGTAGCTGTAGTACATAATGTTGTTTGGTCGCAGGTTACGACGCAGGTTCATTTAGCCAGCTGTCATATGTACATGATGCCTTTTGATCTGAGGAAGTTGTATTGCTTGCATCACAAGATTACTGTGTGTATTGTGGAACATTTCCCTTGTTTAATTGCACTCAGTTGAGGGAAGATCCCGAGACATACCTTTCAGCTGGTGTTCTGGTCATGTCTGGGTGTCCCCCGTGTCCTGTATGCAGGGACCAAGTGTTTGACATATACTGGGCCAGGTTGATGTTAGAGATTGTCCCTTGATGTGACCAGTGTGTGGTGGGAGCCAGGCAACAGTGTAGCTGCAGCATCTCTGGAATGCTGGTGTTGACACTGCCACAGAGGCAGACATACTTGCAGTTGGGTGAGAAGCTTGATCAGGTAGTAGAGAGGAGGTGGATCACTCAGGTCAATACTTTAAGGATTGCACCTTTACACCCCTGAATACCTCTGTACACCCCTGAATACCTCTGTTTACCCCTGAATACCTCTGTACACCCCTGAACACCCCTGTACACCACTGAATACCCCTGTACACCCCGGAATACCTCTGTACACCCATGAATACCTCTGAACATCCCTGTACACCCCTGAATTCCTCTGTACACCCCTGAATACCTCTGTACACCCCTGAATACCTAGTACACCCCTGAATACCTCTGTACACCCCTGAATACCTCTGTACACCCCTGAATACCTAGTACACCCCTGAATACCCCTGTACATACACCCCTGAATTCCTCTGTACACCCCTGAATACCTCTGTACACCCCTGAATACCTAGTACACTCCTGAAAACCTCTGCATACCCATGTACACCTCTGAATACTCCTGAATACCCCTGAATACCTAGTACACCCCTGAATACCTCTGTACACCCCTGAATACCTCTGTACACCCCTGAATACCTCAGTACACCCCTGAATTCCTCTGTACACCCCTGATTACCTCTGTACACCCCTGAATTCCTCTGTACACCCCTGAATACCCCTGTACACCCCTGCTCAGTGATATATGGTTGATACAACACTGTGCTACAATATTCACCCTTGTACTACATCATACCATACCTGTGAAGATCCGGGGTAAAATAGGTCTTCAGCAACCCATGCATGCTATAAAAGGCGACTATGCTCGTCGTAAGAGGCGACTAATGGAATCTAGTGTCATTGTATCCCAATCGATGCTCGATTATCTACAGACCGCCATCATATTGCTAAAATATTGCTGTGTGTGGCGTTAAACAACAAACAAACAAAACATTATACGACTCTGTACGCCCCTGTTCCCCATATATCGGGAGGGTAAAGTGTATGCATTTGTTGTCTCAGGGCTAGACTTTGTTCTTATGAGTGTCAACAATCTGAAACCACCACCCCCCCAAAAAAAAGAAAGAAAAAAAAAAGATGTGTAGTAATTCTATCCTCCTAATAGGCAAGTCTAGAGATGTGGACAGTCTAAGGACTCCAGTCTCTTATAGGGACAACTTGTTCTTATTATTAAATAATCCAAAATTATGATTTAAACTAATAATTATTGCCTCAGAGACTTGTGCAAGTCTATATTCAGAATTAAGAGCTGGATAGTCTAACAGTGAAATACCTCCATCGTGGCAACTGTGGACGTTGTATTTGTATCACCACTGTTGCAAATTCTCCATATCAATTATTAAAACACACCCCCCCTACTGAGCCCGGACTGTGTGGTCTCAAGACAGTTGGCCTGATGGACCTACCAGGCACCTCGACTCCACACCATGGCTAAGGTAAAGGACAGGTCAACTGACAAAAGGTCGGGGCAAGCAGTTGAATTAATGACTGTTTACAAAATGTTCTTGAAGCTGGTGATGTACCCCTGGACAATTAGACCTGCTTGTGACTGTTCCAGCTCTGCCCATCAATTCCGTGATGGAGGTGGAGGGCTTAACCCCAGATGTTGGTGGTATGGGTATCCAGTAAACACCATTGTCGTCAGAAACCCTTCGTAGATGATTAAAATGCCCAGGGAACTTGTTAAGATTCCCTGGAATGTTTGCTGGTATCATTCATGTTTCCAGATCCATGTTGTAAAATAATGGTTTGTGTTGGACAGTGTTTTGTTTGTGTTGGATGTGACCACATTGTGTTCACAGAACATCTGTATCATCTTCCCAGTACACCTGCACTCAGCGATAATTTTAATATGCTTTTTAGGATTATATTTGAATAGCTATTATGAAATTATGAACACATTACAACCTCAGAAACATATATCAATAAATGATGTTTTTGATATCGCTAACAGCCCTAGGTTTAATGAAGGCATGCATTTCTATATTTGCCTGAGTTCTGTAAGTGCTGTTAATGGATGTTCTGTACCGCAGCATCTATTCTGGACTCAGGAAGGAAGGGCAGTCCTGTCATCCATTGTTGTATAGGCTAGTGTGGGAGTAGTTTCACACAGACCTCAAACTATGATACTAAACTATTTGTGATGAGACTGTCCTGCCATGAGGGCAGCTATGTGAAGGAGAGTCACACACTTGCTATTAATATACCATGGTTACCGTGACCCATCAGGTTGACACTGGGTCCTGTGCTATCGGGTCAGCTGCTGACACAAACTACAGGGGTATTGTCTGTGTGTGCCGGCTGGAAGGAAAACCCCTAAGGGAACCATCCCAAGGGAATTTCCTTTCTTGCCCAGTACATTTTCCCTTTGAAATGTTTTGATTGTTCAAAATATGTCTTATGGTTTTTATGCTTTATGTATTTGTCAGTATTTATAGTCTGTCCCATATCCCACACCAGTCCACCACACCCCACCCCACTCCCCCACACCCCACACCAGTCCACCACTCTCCACACCAGTCCACCACACCCCACACCAGTCCACCACACCCCACACCAGTCCACCACACCCCACACCAGTCCACCACACCCCACACCAGTCCACCACACCCCAAACCAGTCCACCACACCCCACCCTCCACACCAGTCCACCCTCCACACCAGTCCACCTCACCCCACACCAGTCTACCCCACCCCACACCAGTCCACCCCACCCCACACCAGTCCACCACACCCCACACCAGTCCACCACACCCCACACCAGTCCACCACACCCCACCCTCCACACCAGTCCACCACGCTCCACACCAGTCCACCACACCCCACACCAGTCCATCACACCCTACACCAGTCCACCACACCCCACCCTCCACACCAGTCCACCACGCTCCACACCAGTCCACCACACCCCACACCAGTCCACCACACCCCACACCAGTCCACCACACCCCACCCTCCACACCAGTCCACCACACCCCACACCAGTCCACCACACCCCACACCAGCCCACCACTCTCCACACCAGTCCACCCTCCACACCAGGGCCCCACACCAGTCCACCCCACCCCACACCAGTCCACCACACCCCACACCAGTCAACCACACCCCACCCTCCACACCAGTCCACCACACCCCACACCAGTCCACCACACCCCACACCAGTTCACCACACTCCACACCAGGGCCCCACACCCCACCCTCCACACCAGTCCACCACACTTCACACCAGTCCACCACACCCCACACCAGGGCCCCACACCCCACCCTCCACACCAGTCCACCACACTTCACACCATTTCTCACAAGACTGTGTGTATACTGTCAGTCCCAATCCATTCCTGTATCTTCTCAGTCAACTCCAGGATGTGTGGAGGATATCAGGATCAGGATACTGTTTCTACCTGAGGCTGATAGACTCTGTTTCAGTAGATGGTCTGTGCTGTTAATGCTCTCATCCACAAACACAAATAGCCCCTCCTCGCTCACACACACACACACACGCACGCACGCACACACAGGTGCATGTGTGTAAGGACATCGGAGTTGGTAGTAATTAGCTAGTGAAAGCAGGCATGGAATGGACTGTGGAACTGGCAGGTCGTCAGAACGTACAAGCCATACTGATGATGGCTGCCAAGAAAACATGGGTGTGGTCTCAGAACAAAGGAATTTGGTTAATCATTCCCAACAACACAAAAATATAGAAATCATCAGCATACAAATATTGGGAGACAGTGATGAAAAGATTATATTATTTCAACACCATTATCCTTGCATCTTCCTCATCTTCCTCATCCCAAGTCTTAAGGGGGGGGACTGACTCGCACAGAGTGGCTGAGTTATTATAAGTAATGGATTCCCTCAGGGTAATGTTGTATTCCAGCAGCACAATAAGAGGAGTTTGTTACAATATTTATCCAGGGAGTGAAGTGTCAGCTGTTGCCTCCTGCACTCTCCGCATAGATCTACTTGAGGTAAATATTGACACAAGGCTACATGTCTGCAGGCAGTAGTGGTGCCATGGTGCAAGTCTGCTGCTGTACTGAGGATGAGGATGTGTGTACAAACACTAACATCTTGCCTCGCCAGTTGCCCCCAGGACCCTTTCTGTCCACTGTCACCTTGAACTGGAGGTACCAGGTCCATTCAGTATCCATTCTGGTGTATACGGAATATATTCACTGTGTATTGTATCCAAACTTCAAACTGGAGGTACCAGGTCCATTCAGTGCCCGTTCTGGTGTATACGGAATATATACACTGTGTATTGTATCCAAACTTCAAACTGGAGGTGCCAGGTCCATTCAGTACCCGTTCTGGTGTATACGGAATATATACACTGTGTACAGGGTATGAAACTCCCAAAATTTTCAGCCAGACCACAGGACTGGCTAGCTGAAATACTTGCCAGTCCTGACCAGAACCTGCCTGCCCTCTATAATCATATGTTTCTCAGGATAATTTAATTAAAACTTTAAATCGAATACATTGAACATGAAGTAATGCAAGAAAAGAAATAGCAAACACTTTTTAAGTGGGATTTGTATTTAATATCCTAGAATACATCATGTAAATAATGCTTATCATCGGGAAATATTTAGAATCTTTTTACATATGAAATATAACCCGACCGTCGGGCAGGGGATTTGAAAATCTGGCAGCCCGATTTGAAATCAACCCGTCTCGGACGGTCGGGCAGGCAGGTATTTCGAACACTGCTGTGTATTGTATACAAACTTCAAACTGGAGGTACCAGGTCCATTCAGTACCCGTTCTGGTGTATACAGAATATATACACTGTGTATTGTATACAAACTTCAAACTGGAGGTACAAGGTCCATTCAGTTCCTGTTCTGGTGTATACGGAATATATACACTGTGTATTGTATACAAACTTCAAACTGGATTACCAGATCCATTCAGTACCCAATCCGTTATATAAGGAAAATATTCACTGTGTATTGTATACAAACTTCAAGCCTGAGGTACAACATTTGGTACTCATTCTGATGTATAGGGAATATATACACTGTGTATTGTAAACATACCTCAAACTGAAGGTACGAGGCGCATTCAGTACCCATTCTGGTGTATACGGAATATATACACTGTATTGTATACAAACTTCAAACTGGAGGTACAAGGTCCATTCAGTACCCGTTCTGGTGTATACGGAATATATACACTGTGTATTGTATACAAACTTCAAACTTGAGGTGCCAGGTCCATTCAGTACCCGTTCTGGTGTATATGGAATATATACACTGTGTATTGTATACAAACTTCAAACTGGAGGTACAAGGTCCATTCAGTACCCGTTCTGGTGTATATGGAATATATACACTGTGTTTTGTATACATACCTCAAACTGGAGGTACCACTGCTGAGGTCCATCTTGCCCTGGATGAACATCTCCAGCATCATGACAGGTCCTCATCAACATAATGCTGTTGTGATGAAACCTGATTTATGTTTGATCTGATCTTCGAATTTACTTGATGTGTTTAATCTAATTTGGTCACATCTCATGATGTGCCATGTTTCCAAGAATTATATGGTCAAGAAGACAGGCGTTGGACCAAGGGACAAATACTGCAGTGTATGGACAGCAGACTCGACTTGGAAGGGGTTAAAAATAGATCAACAATAATGACACATAGCAACAGTTTGCTTTGCCAAATGGTGAGAATCAGACCCAGAGTGTTAATGAGTATGTCTCATGACAGGATCAATATTGATAGAAGCTGCTATCCCTGCTGGTGTATAAGGAACATATAAACATTGTATTGTATACAGACCCACATGATTGGCGGGGGTGAAATCATCAATACACTTCAGATGAAGGCAAGGCTTTCTGGTCTGGGGATAGTTTATGTTGCTTGCTCTAGTTCTTTGCTGGATCAGCACAGCAGGGATACATGTGTCTCTGTGCACTTTATGTTACACATCTTTTATTGAAGAAAATATTTGTGCTAATAAGAGGTTAACATGTTAAAAATGTGCCCAATTTTGTCATGCTGAATGTTTTACCTATTAGTTTAGTACAGTTCTCTCCCCTTGCTGACAATGCACCTGTAGATGTGGCTACATTAGAACCCTCCACTTGCCAATATCAGTGATATCGCACTGCCTGGCTACTGTGGTGTACCAGATGGGGTCACTGCATGCTATTCTTCAGCCTTATCAGGCAGAGAATGTTACATGTTAAATCTTGAGCTAGGCTAACATCTCGTCTCTGAAATGAACATATTTTGCCGAAAAGAAACAGTTGTTAAATTATAGTTATAGAATATAATGAAAAGGAGTCCAGAGACTCTCTTCACTTTCAGATTCTGCAGTAAAATCTAGACTTGCCAAAGATTATAGACTTGCATGGGCTGTATTGGATATATTTGTTTCCGGGTCTGTATGGCAGACTAAATCTTCAGCCATGAAGTCACACATGTTTTCGTTGCTGGCCTCCTGGAGATGGTTTGTCCTGAAGGTGGATGAAGCTGGCCGGGTTTTCCTCAGTCCCAGCTGATCATGTTGGGTGCTGCATGTCATATATCAGCATCAGTGCAGAGGCTTCCTCCCACAGCTTAAGAGTGCTGTTTGAAGCACAATGTGTTTGAATATTTTTAGCGTTATCGAATGATAAAAACTTGTTAAAAGTCTGAAGTTTCTATGAGACTGACAACAGATGTGAAGATTCTATTTACATAGAAGTAGATATAAGTTCAGCATTTGTGAAATGGCCTCAAAGTGAGTATTGCCTCAGTTGAGTGTGGCCCAGCATCAAGTGGAGTGAAAGATCGGATGGCAGCAAGTATACATCCTACATGTTGAAGGAATTGTCTTCTCAAAAAAAACATTTTTGGCAATGAAAATTTGAAATGAACCCTATTTCGCTTAGCATGAAGGTTTCACATGGTTACTGTAGGATTCATGTGGTTACTGTAGGATTCACGTGGTTGCTGTAGGATTCATGTGGTTACTGTCGGATTCACATGGTTACTATAAGATTCACATGGTTACTGTAGGATTCACGTGGTTACTGTAGGATTCATGTGGTTACTGTAGGATTCATGTGGTTACTGTAGGATTCCTGTGGTTACTGTAAGATTCACATGGTTACTGTAGGATCCACGTGGTTACTGTAGGATTCACATGGTTACTGTAGGATTCATGTGGTTACTGTAAGAATCACAAGATTACTGTAGGATTCTAGGATAGTTGAAAGCAGTGCATCGTCAAGGAACACCAGCAGGAAGCCAGCTTTCCAGGCAACCTGTTTTCTGGTCTGCCTGTCACCCTGCAGGTCTCATCACAGTGGTTAGAGTAGAAGGGTTTTACTGATGTCTCCGTCCTTAAGAGAGATGAGCGAAGGTGAGTTAGGTGATGGATGCAGTTGATAATGGCTGGCAAAGGTCGATATCCAAATTAACGCGTACCAGAGTAGGTGAATGAGTAGCCAGGTAGCCTGCCAGGTGAATGAGTAGCCAGGTAGCCTGCCAGGTGAATGAGTAGCCAGGTAGCCTGCCAGGTGAATGAGTAGCCAGGTAGCCTGCCAGGTGAATGAGTAGCCAGGTAGCCTGCCAGGTGAATGAGTAGCCAGGTAGCCTGCCAGGTGAATGAGTAGCCAGGTAGCCTGCCAGGTGAATGAGTAGCCAGGTAGCCTACCAGGTGAATGAGTAGCCAGGTAGCATACCAGGTGAATGAGTAGCCAGGTAGCATACCAGGTGAATGAGTAGCCAGGTAGCCTGCCAGGTGAATGAGTAGCCAGGTAGCCTGCCAGGTGAATGAGTAGCCAGGTAGCCTGCCAGGTGAATGAGTAGCCAGGTAGCCTACCAGGTGAATGAGTAGCCAGGTAGCATACCAGGTGAATGAGTAGCCAGGTAGCATACCAGGTGAATGAGTAGCCAGGTAGCATACCAGGTGAATGAGTAGCCAGGTAACCTGCCAGGCGAATGAGTAGCCAGGTAGCATACCAGGTGAATGAGTAGCCAGGTAGCATACCAGGTGAATGAGTAGCCAGGTAGCATACCAGGTGAATGAGTAGCCAGGTAGCCTACCAGGCGAATGAGTAGCCAGGTAGCATACCAGGTGAATGAGTAGCCAGGTAACCTGCCAGGCGAATGAGTAGCCAGGTAACCTGCCAGGCGAATGAGTAGCCAGGTAGCATACCAGGTGAATGAGTAGCCAGGTAGCATACCAGGTGAATGAGTAGCCAGGTAGCATACCAGGTGAATGAGTAGCCAGGTAGCATACCAGGTGAATGAGTAGCCAGGTAACCTGCCAGGCGAATGAGTAGCCAGGTAGCATACCAGGTGAATGAGTAGCCAGGTAACCTGCCAGGTGAATTAGTAGCCAGGTAGCCTGCCAGGTGAATGAGTAGCCAGGTAACCTGCCAGGTGAATTAGTAGCCAAGCTCGAACTTCTCCAAGTGTCAGTCTGATGTTGCCATCTCCAAGTGTCAGTCTTGTGTTGCCATATCTGGTGTCATCTCGCTTCCGCTTCATGCATCATATTTCTGCCTGCCATCCTGCCTGTACATTCATTACACACGGTAAAGGTGTGACTGTTATGGCAATTTCCACATCCAATACAATGCAGCACGGTGATACAGATTGAGGAGGAGCACTGATGAGCGATTGATTTGAATTCCTACTAAAGACCTTTGACTATGTTATTGGTGACTTTATCAATACTAGTAAAGCTGAGCATTAGGACCATGTTGAAAGGCTGTATGGAGCCGGTGTGATAATGGTCCAGTTTCCATGTTCAGTGTGTACTTGGAGCTAACACGTCTTTAATGATGAGGCGTGTGTGAGGTCGGCGGTGTTCTTCCTGTCTGCAGTGTTCTTCCTGTCTGCAGTGTTCTTCCTGTCTGCAGTGTTGTTCCTGTCTGCAGTGTTGTTCCTGGTGTCGCTAATGAGACACACGGAGCCCCCAGCAAGGTTGGCCGTTGTTTTGACATCTAGTGCCAGACATGCAGCATCATTAGCTGGTCGCCCAGGCCTTGCCAGCTCCCAGGGTCATCGGGGAAGGGCTGCCCTACCTGGGGCACCAACTGAAATCACATCTCACACTTGGCATTTCTTCATAGTTGATAGATGTGCAAGAAGACAACATGGTCGCTCTGGATTATCTGGCTTGAGACAAGAGTTGGACGTCCACAGCACTGTCTCATAGACCCTTACACAGCATGGAGTACTCAAGGAGTCTCCCACAGTGTACCATAGTGTACCGCAGTGTACCATAGTGTACCACAGTGAGCTACAGTGTACCACCGTGTACCATACATAGTTCATGTGGAAGAACCTTGTCTTTTAGTAACAATGTGCAGTACAATGGCCTGAGTTTGTGTTTGTGTGAAGAGCGATGATGGAAACATAATGGCTTACGTCCAACGTTGTCAGTTGACATACAAGTCTGTTTGTACAAGTACATCAGGACGAGATGACTTCAGAGATGCCTGGGGTCCCATGCATACATTGAGGCTGACGATGATGTCAATGGTTTCCCTCCTGATGTCGTGAGTGTCCTTGACGGCGGATACACTCACGACTCACTGTGACTGGTTGGGATTCCACATCAGAACCCTGGAACTTAAGTGTCTTTCTGCAGTGAGATACACTATAATGGATATCGTAGGGTGTATTCTTCACTATCTCTGTCCATGTCGTAAGTTGTCCAAAAGGCGGGCACAATATCGTCTTCATCACAAGGTAAATCTATTCATGGTTTTGTGAGATGTTTTAGTCATGTTAACATAAGTAATACATGAAGGAGACCTTGCATTCTCCACAGGATATGCTTCATGAAGATTGAGTGCAAGGGTTGTGTTATGTCTCATTGCACTGTAGGTGAAAAATACTTATTGACATTGATTGCTTGAGGGCTCTTTCTCTGCCCTCCCCCCTCCCCCTGGAGCTGAGTGGTGTTATCTGGAGGGAGGGCTCTCAGACAATGTGTTGGTAGTCAGCCAGCAGGCCCAACAATGCAGCACTTATCTCGATGTTCCAGCTCAAGTAGACGCAGACCTGTACAAGGGCTCTTGTATCTTCCCAACTCACTAACTTCTCAACTTATTGACATCAGACGTGATTGTTGTGATTAATGATTTGTTTGTTTCACTTAACCCTGACTTTTTGCTTCAGGTGGCCCGATATCACCATCATGATGAGAAGGAATCAAGTCAGAGAGCATGTCTATTTTAAACCATCTGAGCACAAAACAAACCAACATCACATTATCTCAACATTGTATGACAAATTTTCACTCCAAACTTTCACTTTCAGGAGCAGGCGGAACAGGGGCAAAATGTGGAACAGGCAGTTACACCTCAGGTTGTCATGGTTACCAATAAAGCTCCATTGGAATCCACCAATGAAGAACCAGAACCAGCTCAAGATATTGAAATACCTCCACCTATGGAAATTCAGGACCACACCTTCAAGGCGGCCCAGGAACCACCAATGGAAGAAGTCAGTACTAAACTGGTAGGTGTAGAAGCTGCAGCCAGCTGATATCTCACCCACAAATGATACTGTGACGTAAACAGCCGCCACCCCAGAAAATGATTTAAATTGTGTCAAAACTTCAAATGCCACCCATTGACATTATTGTTGTAATACATTTAGGTTATTGCACTTGAAGTGAACTGATACATGTTGATAGTCCATAAAACTTCCTGGTCTCACCAGTCATGCACTGTGTTGGTAGTCAGGTCTGCCTGTGATAAACAATGGTTCACACATCCAAGTCAGGTGTCCTAACACCAGCAGCTGTTGAACATGCCCAGGGCAGGTGTCTGAACACTAGCTGCTGTTGAACATGCCCAGGGCAGGTGTCTGAACACAAGCAGCTGTTGAACATGCCCAGGGCAGGTGTCTAAACACAAGCAGCTGTTGAACATGCCCAGGGCAGGTGTCTGAACACTAGCAGCTGTTGAACATGCCCAGGGCAGGTGTCTGAACACTAGCAGCTGTTGAACATGCCCAGGGCAGGTGTCTGAACACAAGCAGCTGTTGAACATGCCCAGGGCGGGTGTCTGAACACAAGCAGCTGTTGAACATGCCCAGGGCAGGTGTCTGAACACTAGCTGCTGTTGAACATGCCCAGGGCAGGTGTCTGAACACTAGCTGCTGTTGAACATGCCCAGGGCAGGTGTCTGAACACAAGCTGCTGTTGAACATGTCCAGGGCAGGTGTCTGAACACAAGCAGCTGTTGAACATGCCCAGGGCAGGTGTCTGAACACAAGCAGCTGTTGAACATGCCCAGGGCAGGTGTCTGAACACCAGCTTCTGTTGAACATGCCCAGGGCAGGTGTCTGAACACCAGCTGCTGTTGAACATGCCCAGGGCAGGTGTCTGAACACCAGCTTCTGTTGAACATGCCCAGGGCAGGTGTCTGAACACTAGCTGCTGTTGAACATGCCCAGGGCAGGTGTCTGAACACCAGCTTCTGTTGAACATGCCCAGGGTAGGTGTCTGAACACAAGCAACTGTTGAACATGCCCAGGGCAGGTGTCTGAACACCAGCTGCTGTTGAATATGCCCAGGGCAGGTGTCTGAACACTAGCTGCTGTTGAAAATGCCCAGGGCAGGTGTCTGAACACAAGCAGCTGTTGAACAGGCCCAGGGCAGGTGTCTGAGTACAAGCTGCTGTTGAACATGCCCAGGGCAGGTGTCTGAACACCAGCTGCTGTTGAATATGCCCAGGGCAGGTGTGCTTGTGTTTCATTTGCCCAATGCAAGGATTTACATGGATCTTTCAGTGTATGATTCCTGTGGACTCACTGTAATGATTTTGGGGGGTTACAGGGGTGAAAATGGGTCATCCAGATTACAACTGTCTCAACAAAAAATGAAATATTTTATATTTCTGTATCAAGTAAAATGAACTGAATGATTATGTGAATAAAATGACATTGAGACAGGGAATCCATACAACAGTTACGTGCATGCTGCCAAGGCCACCACTGAATTGGCTTTACTGATTCCAATATCCATACTTTGTGACACACAGAGCATCCATTCTGAAATTGTACACATATAGGTTGCAATATTTTACTTTAAAGCAGACCCGTGAAGATCTGGGTAGAAAAGGTCTTCAGCAACCCATGCTTGCCGTAACAGGCGACTTTGCTTGTCGTTAGAGGCCACTAACGGGATCAGTTGTTCAGGTTCGCTGACTTGGTTGATGCATATCATCGTGTCCCAATTGCATGGATCGATGCTCATGATGTCAATCACTGGATTGTCTGGTCCAGACACGATCATTTACACACCGCCGTCATATAGCTGCAATATTGCTGAGTGCGGCGTTAAACAACAAACCAACCAACAACTTCTAAGCATCGTCTATAGGAATATTTATTTATTTCAACACCATATGTTCATAAGAAAGAAGTATCTTATCTTGTCTGTGTCCTCTGATGGAAGCATGGGTTATGGAAGTGTCCTGCTCGTCATCCCTTGTCCCACTCAGACACTGACCCATCTGTACGTTTTGTGTCCGCTTCAGGCATCCACGCTGTCCCTCAAGCAGCAACAGCAACAGCAGCAACAACAACAGCAACAGCAGCAGCAGCAGCAGCAACAACAGCCTCCGGTTGAGGCAGGTGGAGCTACGGACTTGGCCACTGAGATGGAAAACATGATCTTCCAAAGAATGGTGAGTCACTGTCACAATCTTTACCTTGGAGCAGTTGACATGTAGTTGTGTTGTGGTGAGGCTCTGGTAGTTAGAATATGTTAAAGTGTGTCAGTCTGATGTACGGCTCTGGTAGTTAGAATATGTTAAAGTGTGCCAGTCTAATGTAAGGCTCTGGTAGTTAGAATATGTTAAAGTGTGACAGTCTGATGTAAGGCTCTGGTAGTAAGAATATGTTTAAAGTGTGTCAGTCTGATGTACGGCTCTGGTAATTAGAATATGTTTAAAGTGTGTCAGTCTAATGCACGGCTCTGGTAGTTAGAATATGTTGAGGTGTGTCAGTCTGATGCTTGGCTCTGGCAATGACACTGCATTGTTTTCCAGGACCAGCCTACAGAGGTGGTTCCCAAGTCGGACAGTGGGCCAGAGGATGAGGATGACAAGTCGGCTGGGGCCGATGCAGAGGGGGACAAGGCCAAGTACCTCAAGAAAAGACAGTGAGTTATTGCCTCTATTGACAGGCCATGCATTGCTGGGTCAGGTTTGGACATGTCTGTTACACATCCCTGATTGGCCCCATGGCAGAACAGGTGCCCTCCTGCCCCTTCTTCTTGAGTGTGTCCTGGCCTTGGTTGGCCACAAGGACTGCATGACTGGTACTTGCATGGGATCCTACCAGGATAAGGGGCGGTGGGTAGCCTTGTAGTTAAAGTGTTCGCTCCTCACACAGAAGACCCTGGTTCAATTCCCAACATTGGTACAATGTGTGAGGCCCATTTCTGGTGTTCCCTGCCATGTTTTGCTGGAATATTGCTAAAAGCGGCATAAAACAATACTCACTCACTTGCATGGGATCCCACCAGGAATGGTAAATTCTCATGTCCAGATTACATGGATTGTCTCCCACTCTGCCAGTCACTTGTCAGGATGGATATATGGATATTCCCTTAACTATTGGGCAGTTTGGTGAGGACTGCAGGACTAGTGCCAAATTCTAATGCTGATTGTGGTAGACATTTGGACTGTGGTTGTGTTGGGCTGATGTTCATGTGAGGTTGTGTTTGCTGTTTCAGATTTGTCCTTCAGGAGCTGGTGGACACAGAGAGGGACTACGTGAAGGACCTTGGATGTGTCGTGGATGTGAGTAGCGGACTCCATGCTGGGTTGGGGTTCAGTTTGGGGTCAGGTCGAAGGCAGGATGACACCATAGCTACACTGAGACACTGGGAGTTGTATGTGGGATCGTCCGGTGTAGTGGCGTTACTGGAACATTACACTCTGTACCTGTCTTCAGTACCAAGAGATCATCTGTTGTATAACATGGAATGCACAATATTTTCATAATTACCATTGGTTATATTGTTGATTTTCTATAGCATGTATCTAATCAAGTCTCGAGACCCGTGAAGATCCGGGGTAGAATAGATCTTCAGAAACATATCCTTGCCATAACAGGCGACTAGGCTTGTCGTAAGGAGCGACTAACGAGATCGGGTGGTCATGCTCGCTGACTTGGTTGATGCATGTCATTGTATGCCAATTGTGTGATCGATGCTCATGATGTCAATCACTGGATTTTCTGGTCCAGACTTGATTATTTACAGACCGCCATCATATAGCTGGAATATTGCTGCTGAGTGTGGCGTTAAACAACAAACAAACAATACAAAAACCAAGTCTCGATTGGTTGCTTGTTTTAGGGCGACGGAGATGTAAGTGTTTCCTCTGTTGTAGGGTTACATGACTATGATGAAGGAGACGCCGTTACCCGAGGAGGGCAAGGATAAGATCATCTTCGGCAACATCCACCAGATCTATGACTGGCACAAAGAGTAAGTCACACTTTGCTGGCCAGTACAAGTTAGGTCTAATGTATGATTCAGAGAAGGAGAAAGATGTCTTAATGTGAATGAATTTACATGGTGGGTGTTAGATTCAGGCGGTAAGTGACAGGTACCAGGTCCCATTGACTCATGGTCCTCGAATAGCTGCCCCGCCCATGAGTCTGTCTTTGGTTCAGACTCCAACTAAACTAGCTAGATTAGCATCACCAGAAAACCTTTTACTGTATATCATGAACATGTGGCTATTGGGGTTGTTTCCCTTACACGGAGTACACTGTGAGGGTCTACCTGAGTTACACTAGGTCCACAGAGAAGTGACAGACATAGCGTTTGTCTGTCATACAACCTTCAGTTATAAACTGCATTGATTTTGTTGCAGGACGTTCCAACCTGAAATTGAGAAGATTTCCGACGAGCCAGAGCGACTTGGAATGATCTTTGTGAGATATGTAAGTGTACATGCTAACAAGTACCTCCGTTCAGCTATGATGTGTGATGTGTGGCACTGTGTTCTGTGATCTGTGATGTGTGACACTGTGATGTGTGATGTGTGACACTTTGTTCTTTGATCTGTGATGTGTGGCACTGTGATGTATGACACGGTGTTCTGTGATGTGTGACACTGTGTTTTGTCATCTGTGATGTGTGACACAGTGTTCTGTGATCTGTAATGTGTGACTGTGATGTGTGACACTGTGTTCTGTGATCTGTGATGTGTGACACTGTGTTCTTTGATCTGTGATGTGTGGCACTGTGATGTATGACACGGTGTTCTGTGATGTGTGACACTGTGTTTTGTCATCTGTGATGTGTGACACAGTGTTCTGTGATCTGTAATGTGTGACTGTGATGTGTGACACTGTGTTCTGTGATCTGTGATGTGTGACACTGTGTTCTTTGATCTGTGATGTGTGGCACTGTGATGTATGACACGGTGTTCTGTGATGTGTGACACTGTGTTTTGTCATCTGTGATGTGTGACACAGTGTTCTGTGATCTGTAATGTGTGACTGTGATGTGTGACACTGTGTTCTGTGATCTGTGATGTGTGACACTTTGATCTGTGATGTGTGACACTGTTATGTGATCTGTGATGTGTGACACTGTTATGTGATGTGTGGTGTGTGACACTGTTCTGTGATCTGTGATGTGTGACACTTTGATCTGTGATGTGTGACACTTATCTGATCTGTGATGTGTGACACTTTGATCTGTAATGTGTGACACTGTTATGTGATCTGTGATGTGTGACACTGTTATGTGATCTGTGACACTGTTATCTGATCTGTGATGTGTGACACTTTGATCTGTGATGTGTGACACTGTTATGTGATCTGTGATGTGTGACACTGTTCTGTGATGTGTGACACTGTTCTGTGATCTGTGATGTGTGACACTGTTTTCTCCCTGCAGGAGCGGAGGCTCTACATGTATGTCAAGTATTGTGAGAACAAGCCGAAGTCAGAGTACATAGTTGCTGAATACGTAGAAACTTTCTTTGAGGTAAGTACACAAAATTCAGTTCTTATATTTTCTTTTATTTAAAAAGCGCATATATGTTTGACTGGAGCTGCACTGTCCATGTAGGGAAGTAAGTTATTGAAAGGTGGAATCCACTCCATCAATTTCAGGATTACAAATAAGTGGCAGAGATAACCCCTCTCTGAGATCATTCTAATCCTGATATGAATTTAGAAGAAAAACATCTGCTCTCTCTTTTTCTGCTACGAGGCTTATGTATCAGAATGTGATCGCTACTGCTGTGAGGCTAATCTGTCAGAATGTGATCGCTACTGCTGTGAGGCTAATGTATCAGAATGTGATCGCTACTGCTGTGAGGCTAATCTGTCAGAATGTGATCGCTACTGCTGTGAGGCTAATGTATCAGAATGTGATCGCTACTGCTGTGAGGCTAATGTATCAGAGTGTGATCGCTACTGCTGTGAGGCTAATGTATCAGAATGTGATCGCTACTGCTGTGAGGCTAATGTATCAGAATCTGATCACTACTGCTGTGAGGCTAATGTGTCAGAATGTGATCGCTACTGCTGTGAGGCTAATGTATCAGAATGTGATCACTACTGCTGTGAGGCTAATGTATCAGAATGTGATCACTACTGCTGCAAGGCTATTAATGTATCAGAATGTGATCACTACTGCTGTGAGGCTAATGTATCAGAATGTGATCGCTACTGCTGCAAGGCTATTAATGTATCAGAATGTGATCACTACTGCTGTGAGGCTAATGTATCAGAATGTGATCGATACTGCTGCAAGGCTATTAATGTATCAGAATGTGATCACTACTGCTGTGAGGCTAATGTATCAGAATGTGATCGCTACTGCTGCAAGGCTAATGTATCAGAATGTGATCACTACTGCTGTGAGGCTAATGTATCAGAATGTGATCACTACTGCTGTGAGGCTAATGTATCAGAATGTGATCGCTACTGCTGTGAGGCTAATCTGTCAGAATGTGATCGCTACTGCTGTGAGGCTAATGTATCAGAATGTGATCGCTACTGCTGTGAGGCTAATGTATCAGAGTGTGATCGCTACTGCTGTGAGGCTAATGTATCAGAATGTGATCGCTACTGCTGTGAGGCTAATGTATCAGAATCTGATCACTACTGCTGTGAGGCTAATGTGTCAGAATGTGATCGCTACTGCTGTGAGGCTAATGTATCAGAATGTGATCACTACTGCTGTGAGGCTAATGTATCAGAATGTGATCACTACTGCTGCAAGGCTATTAATGTATCAGAATGTGATCACTACTGCTGTGAGGCTAATGTATCAGAATGTGATCGCTACTGCTGCAAGGCTATTAATGTATCAGAATGTGATCACTACTGCTGTGAGGCTAATGTATCAGAATGTGATCGATACTGCTGCAAGGCTATTAATGTATCAGAATGTGATCACTACTGCTGTGAGGCTAATGTATCAGAATGTGATCGCTACTGCTGCAAGGCTAATGTATCAGAATGTGATCACTACTGCTGTGAGGCTAATGTATCAGAATGTGATCACTACTGCTGTGAGGCTAATGTATCAGAATGTGATCGCTGCTGCTGAGAGTTTAATGTATCAGAATGTGATCACTGCTGCTGTGAGGCTAATGTATCAGAATGTGATCACTATTTGGTTCTTATCCCAGGATCTGCGTCAGAAGCTCGGCCACAAGCTCACATTGCCAGATCTCCTTATCAAGCCAGTCCAGAGGATCATGAAGTACCAGCTCCTGCTGAGGGTAAGTCTCCTCTCCAATGTAACACTCCCATCTCCCATCTCACCCTCCACACTCACACCAGACTTATCTCACCCTCCACTCATACCAGACTTTATCTCACCCACCACTCACACCAGGCTTTATCTGACCACCACTCATACCAGACTTTATCTCGCCTCCACACTCACACCAGACTTATCTCATCCTCCACTCATACCAGACTTTATCTCACCCACCACTCACACCAGACTTTATCTCACCACCACTCATACCAGACTTTATCTCGCCTCCACACTCAGACCAGACTTATCTCACCCTCCACTCATACCAGACTTTATCTCGCCTCCACACTCACACCAGACTTATCTCACCCTCCACTCATACCAGACTTTATCTCGCCTCCACACTCACACCAGACTTTATCTCACCACCACACTCACACCAGACTTTATCTCGCCTCCACAGTCACACCAGACTTTATCTCACTGTTCACACTATCACTAGTCTTTATCTCACCACCACCCCCACACTCACACTAGTCTTTATCTCACCACCACCCCCACACTCACACTAGACTTTATCTCAACCTCCACACTCACACTAGACTTTATCTCACCCCCACACTCACACTAGTCTTTATCTCACCACCACACCCACACTCACACTAGACTTTATCTCATCCTCCACACTCACACTAGACTTTATCTTATCCTCCACACTCACACTAGACTTTATCTCACCCTCCACACTCACACCAGACTTTATCTCACCCTCCACACTCACACCAGACTTTATCTCATCCTCCACACTCACACCAGACTTAATCTCACCCTCCACACTCACACCAGACTTTATCTCACCCCCACACTCACACTAGTCTTTATCTCACCCCCCAAACTCACACTAGACTTTATCTCACCACCACACTCACACCAGACTTTATCTAACCCTCCACACTCACACTAGTCTTTATCTCGCCTCCACAGTCACACCCGACTTATCTCACCCACCACTCACACCAGACTTTATCTCACCACCACACTTACACCAGACTTTATCTCACCCCCACACTTACACCAGACTTTATCTCATCCTCCACACTTACACCAGACTTTATCTAACCCCCACACTCACACCAGACTTTATCTCACCACCACACTCACACCAGACTTAATCTCACCCTCCACACTCACATTAGTCTTTATCTCGCCTCCACAGTCACACCAGACTTATCTCACCCACCACTCACACCAGACTTTATCTCACCACCACACTTACACCAGACTTTATCTCACCACCACACTTACACCAGACTTTATCTCACCACCACACTTACACCAGACTTTATCTCACCACCACCCCCACACTCACACTAGACTTTATCTCACCCTCCACACTCACACCAGACTTTATCTCACCACCACACTCACACTAGACTTTATCACACACCCCAAACTCAAACAAGACTTTATCTCACCACCACATTTACACCAGACTTTATCTCATCCTCCACACTCACACCAGACTTTATCTCGCCCCTAAACTCACACTAGACTTTATCTCACCACCACATTCACACCAGACTTTATCTCACCACCACACTCACACTAGACTTTATCTCATCCTCCACACTCACACTAGACTTTATCTCACCACCACATTCACACCAGACTTTATCTCATCCCCCACACTCACACCAGACTTTATCTCATCCTCCAAACTCACACCAGACTTTATCTCACCCCTAAACTCACACTAGACTTTATCTCATCCTCCACACTCACACTAGACTTTATCTCACCACCACATTCACACCAGACTTTATCTCATCCTCCACACTCACACCAGACTTTATCTCATCCTCCACACTCACACCAGACTTTATCTCACCCCTAAACTCACACTAGACTTTATCTCACCACCACATTCACACCAGACTTTATCTCACCCCCAAACTCAAACAAGACTTTATCTCACCACCACATTTACACCAGACTTTATCTCATCCTCCACACTCACACCAGACTTTATCTCATCCTCCACACTCACACTAGACTTAATCTCACCCTCCACACTCACACCAGACTTTATCTCACCACCACACTCACACTAGACTTTATCACACACCCCAAACTCAAACAAGACTTTATCTCACCACCACATTTACACCAGACTTTATCTCATCCTCCACACTCACACCAGACTTTATCTCGCCCCTAAACTCACACTAGACTTTATCTCACCACCACATTCACACCAGACTTTATCTCACCACCACACTCACACTAGACTTTATCTCATCCTCCACACTCACACTAGACTTTATCTCACCACCACATTCACACCAGACTTTATCTCATCCCCCACACTCACACCAGACTTTATCTCATCCTCCAAACTCACACCAGACTTTATCTCACCCCTAAACTCACACTAGACTTTATCTCATCCTCCACACTCACACTAGACTTTATCTCACCACCACATTCACACCAGACTTTATCTCATCCCCCACACTCACACCAGACTTTATCTCATCCTCCACACTCACACCAGACTTTATCTCACCCCTAAACTCACACTAGACTTTATCTCACCACCACATTCACACCAGACTTTATCTCACCCCCAAACTCAAACAAGACTTTATCTCACCACCACATTTACACCAGACTTTATCTCATCCTCCACACTCACACCAGACTTTATCTCACCCCTAAACTCACACTAGACTTTATCTCACCCTCAACGCTCACGCCAGACTTTATCTCACCACCACATTCACACCAGACTTTATCTCATCCTCCACACTCACACCAGACTTTATCTCACCCCTAAACTCACACTAGACTTTATCTCACCCTCAACGCTCACGCCAGACTTTATCTCATCCTCCACACTCACACCAGACTTTATCTCCCCCCCCAAACTCACACTAGACTTTATCTCACCCTCCACACTCACACCAGACTTTATCTCACCACCACACTCACACTAGTCTTTATCTCACTGTTCACACACACCAGTCACCCTCAACGCTCACACTAGACTTTATCCAATCCACCACATCCACAACATTAGTGAGACCACCAGTTGTGATCTAGTGGTAGAGCGTCCGCTAAGAGAGCAGAAGTTCTGGGGTTCGATCCCCGGCCGCGTCATACCAACACACACATGTATGCATGTCGCTTTTATAATCTTTGACGCGACTTTAAACCCCATTTCACC
This sequence comes from Haliotis rufescens, assembly GCF_023055435.1. Lineage (NCBI taxonomy): Eukaryota > Metazoa > Mollusca > Gastropoda > Lepetellida > Haliotidae > Haliotis > Haliotis rufescens. The sequence continues at coordinate 46,901 of NW_025963845.1, forward strand.
TCACCCACAACATTAGTGTGGTCTGTGCTAGAAAGACTGTGCTGTTTTCAGGACATAGCCAAGTACACAGAGAGAGCTGGACTGGATGTGTCGGACCTGAAGAAGGCCCTCCGAGTCATGAATGTCGTCCCCAAGGCCGCCAATGATATGATGCAGGTTGGAAGACTGCAGGGCTTTAATGTGAGTAAACCCTGGGCCAAGTTGGTATTTAGTTTCAGCGACCGACTCCGTGGTCTAGTGGTAGAGCGTCCGCCCGGAGAGCGGAAGGTCTGGGGTTCGATCCCCGACCACGTCATACCAAAAGACGTTAAAAGATGGTACTTGTTGTTAACCTCGGCATTAAGGGGCTAAAACAAGGACTGGTCGGCTCGGAGTCAGTATACTGTGTCTGAGTGGGGTATTCATGTTAAACTGCGGCATGGTATCTCAGTGAGCTAGCACTATAAATCGGCATCAGTCCGGACTAGTACAAGCAGCCACACAAACACACACACTTACATGCACGTCGCTATATAAGTGCAATAATCTTGGACGCGACGTTAAACCCCATTTCACCTCACCTCACCTCTTAGTTTCAGCAAACAACCAGGTCTAGCTGGTTCCTGACAATAGAATGTTCATTATAGTGTGACTGTATAGGGGGTGTGGTGAAGGGTACGCTGTGAGACCTATGGGTTGTGTTGTGTGTTGCAGGGTAAGCTGTGAGACTTATGTTGTGTTGTGTGTTGCAGGTTAATCAGCGAGACTGATGGGTTGTGTTGTGTGTTGCAGGGTGAGGTGTGAGACTTATGGGGTGCTGTGTTGTGCAGGGCGAGGGGTGAGACTTATGGGCTGTGTTGTGTGTTGCAGGGTGAGGTGTGAGACTTATGTTGTGTTGTGTGTTGCAGGGTAAGATCACTGCCCAGGGCAAGCTACTGCTGCAGGACACGTTGCTTGTGTCGGAGATTTCAGGGACATCAGGACCACAGAAGTTCAAGGAACGGCGGGTGTTTCTCTTTGAGCAGATCATCATCTTCAGTGAGATGACGGAGAAAAGGAAAGGAGATTTCTCCAATGCCAACTATGTGTTCAAAAATAGTGTCAAAGTAAGTCAGTGAAGTTTGCCGAGTTTCCTTGTTATCAGTGTTGGGTTGAGGATGGAGCAGATTCATTGTTGTTATTTCCTTGAGATTTGGTTTGGTCTCAGACTCCAAATAATCCAAGTCTCACTGCTGTCCTTTGCATGATATTTGATCATTTAATGATTTTTACATTTCACAAGTTATCTGTCAATGGGTCATCAGGTTCTATCCCAAAAGACATTAAAGATGGTACTTGTTGTTACCCTGCCTGTCGCTCGGCATGAAGGGGCTGAAACAAGGACTGGTCAGCACAGAGTCAGTATATACTGTGTCTGAGTGGAGTTTTCCTGTTAAACTGCGATATGGTATCTCAGTGGGCTAGCACTATAAAATCAGCATCAGACCATTACAAGCAGCCACACACACGTGCATGCATGTCACTTTGTACGTGCAATAATCTTGGACGCGACGTTAAACCCCATTTCACCTCACCTATGGGTCATCGGTTTCAGGTCAACAAGATGTCAATGTCTGAGAATGTGGAAGGAGAACCCTTCCGCTTCGTGCTGGTGGACCGGACCCCAGGGTCTGACATGAAGTTTCACACCCAGGCCCCATCAGAAGAGATCAAACAAACCTGGATCAGGGAGATCAAGTCCATCCTCGACATGCAGGGCGACTTTCTCAGAGGTAGGGCTGAGGCTACAGCATGGGTTCTGTGTATAGATTAGTTGGCAGTTTGATATCCATTCAAACAGAACTGAATGATATGATGTGTTACTATACTCACTGTGGTACACATGACATGATGGCGGTGTCTCCCATAGACAGCGGGGCATATATCACTGAGACAAGATGGTGGCAGGGCATATATCACTGAGACAAGATGGTGGTGGCGGGTGTATTTCCCATAGACAGTGGGGTTTATATCACTGAAACAAAATGGTGGCAGGGCATATGTCATTCAGACAATATGGTGGTGGCAGAGCATATGTCATTGGGACAAGATGAGAGTGGCTGTTGTCTCCCATAGACAGCAGGGCATATATCACTGAGACATGTGGTGGAGATTGGGTATATGGACATGTTGTGGCAGAGATTGGGTATATCGACATGTGGCAGAGATTGAGTATATGGACATGTTGTGGCAGGGATTGGGTACATGGACATGTTGTGGCAGAGATTGGGTATATGGACATGTTGTGGCAGAGATTGGGTACATGGACATGTTGTGGCAGAGATTGGGTATATGGACATGTTTTGGCAGAGATTGGGTATATGGACATGTTGTGGCAGAGACTGGGTATATGGACATGTGGCAGAGATTGGGTATATCGACATGTTGTGGCAGAGATTGGGTACATGGACATGTTGTGGTAGAGATTGGGTATATCGACATGTTGTGGCAGAGATTGGGTATATCGACATGTTGTGGCAGAGATTGGGTATATGGACATGTTGTGGCAGAGATTGGGTATATGGACATGTTGTGGTAGAGATTGGGTATATCGACATGTTGTGGCAGAGATTGGGTACATGGACATGTTGTGGCAGAGATTGGGTATATGGACATGTTGTGGCAGAGATTGGGTATATGGACATGTTGTGGCAGAGATTGGGTATATCGACATGTTGTGGCAGAGATTGGGTATATCGACATGTTGTGGCAGAGATTGGGTACATGGACATGTTGTGGCAGAGATTGGGTACATGGACATGTTGTGGCAGAGATTGGGTACATGGACATGTTGTGGCAGAGATTGGGTATATGGACATGTTGTGGCAGAGATTGGGTATATCGACATGTTGTGGCAGAGATTGGGTACATGGACATGTTGTGGCAGAGATTGGGTATATGGACATGTTGTGGCAGAGATTGGGTATATCGACATGTTGTGGCAGAGATTGGGTATATCGACATGTTGTGGCAGAGATTGGGTATATGGACATGTTGTGGTAGAGATTGGGTATATGGACATGTTGTGGCAGAGATTGGGTACATGGACATGTTGTGGCAGAGATTGGGTATATGGACATGTTGTGGCAGAGATTGGGTATATGGACATGTTGTGGCAGAGATTGGGTATATCGACATGTTGTGGCAGAGATTGGGTATATCGACATGTTGTGGCAGGGATTGGGTACATGGACATGTTGTGGCAGAGATTGGGTACATGGACATGTTGTGGCACAGATTGGGTACATGGACATGTTGTGGCAGAGATTGGGTATATGGACATGTTGTGGCAGAGATTGGGTATATGGACATGTGGCAGAGATTGGGTACATGGACATGTTGTGGCAGAGATTGGGTATATGGACATGTTGTTGCAGAGATTGGGTATATCGACATGTTGTGGCAGAGATTGGGTATATGAACATGTTGTGTCTCTGTTTCAGCCCTACAGTCCCCCATCGCCTACCAGAAGGAACTCACCAAGGAGATGTAAGTGTGACTCCCTCTCCTGCCTCTCCCCTATTCCATGGTAGAACTGGTTTGACCCCAGAAATGTATTCTTTTACTTTTGTTAGGGGCAACTGGATGGATTGGGTGATGACTCGGTGACATAGTTGAGTGCATGTCAAGGTACCCCGATTGCTAAGGACATTTCTCATGATAACATTAAGCCCAGACTCGATTACTTACAAGCTGCTCTAATATAGCTGGAATATTGCTAAATATGGCGTTAAACAAAGAAACAAAATCATTATTCTCTTACCTCCATCGGTCTTGGCATTGTGTACATCTGGTACTCCCAGGGAGTCTTACTTCAGGCCCAATTGTGGTCATCCTCAGATGCTTATGTAAATATGATGCTTAAATGCAGGGTGTGTAAGCAACTCGCCCAAATAAATGAAGAGGAGTGGTTGTCCTACATCATGTCTGATCCTCCTCATCTTTCAGGTCTGCTCCTGAGTTCGGTAGCCTGCCCCGAGAGTCAGCATTACGGAAGACACATTCTCACCCACAGCAAGCAAAGGGTGTCAACCCCATTGCAACCAAATCAAAAGGTGGTCGTCATGACAGTAAAAAGCATGAACGATGTAAATCAGTTCCCGCACCCCTACCTGAGCTCCCTGCTGAGGACGCATCCAAGTCATCTTGCCCAAACTCTCCGATTGAAACATCGAAAGATCCTACAAACCCTGACAGAAAACTTGGTGATGGTGGTGCTAAGAAAATGAGTGCATCTGGTGGAACCACCCCTAGCAGTGAGACGAGTTCAGGGGTGGCTGGCTCACCCAAGCCAAAAAAGACAATATTTGAAGGATTTCGCAACACCCTGGGTAAAAAGAATAAAACTGATAGTGTTGGAAACAGCAGTAACACTGGCGGGACTCGGTCCCCCGAAGTTTATGCAAATACGCATTCAATGCCCGATGTTGTACAAGACAGCGATGGTGGTAGGACTATTTCTGCTGGTTCCGCTGAACCGTGTGCGGGTGCGAAACAACTCACGGATAGCCCCGGCTCCGAACAGAGCCCGGTAAGTGAGCCCGGCCATGGGCTTTTGAATAGGTGATGAAGTGTGGCCTCGTGGGAAGGATGTACGTTGCGTTTTTATAACTGTTGAATGTCTGTCTGTACCCTGTCCGTCTTAGTGTGAACTGGGAGCTAGGCAGACATACTCTGGCAGACACCCGCCCAATCCTCACCCGACACTTTCCCGGTCGAGTGAAGTCACGATTGGTTGAAATGCCCTGTATCAACTGCTGCATGCGGCCATGTTTAATATCTACTCTGAGTTGATCTTTCTTCTAGAAATTACCAGTATGCTCGTTGATTCGCTCTTCGCTCACTCATTCTAACAGCCAAAGGTTGACCGGCCAGTTCTAATCGTCTCTGCTACAGATGACAGAGTGACAGAAACAGGAAAGCTAATTTACATATCATCGTGAATATTTGTTTGCCTTCTGATTGGCTGTAGCAGTAGTAAACTATGAGGGACTGTTTCGCTGATTGGCTGGAATGTAGTAAACTATGAGGGACTGTTTCGCTGATTTGCTGGAATGGGTCGCTATTTCAGGGAACCATTTGCTCAGCTTAAGGTCAACAGAGGTCATGACCCGATGACCATGACCTTTGTGATCAATGGCATTGACTTAAATTTCCTTGGATTGCGCGTGTTGGATACATAACATTTTCACCTCTAGAGTCTGTGATGTCAGGTCAGAGTTGAGACTCTCGAAGACTATAATCAATGTCCACAACTAGGATTTAAGAAATATTGAGTTTCATTGAGTTCATTTTTTTTGTTTTGCCTTTGTTCATATGTGTTAATTTCATTTTGTAACATGTCTGCTCGTGTGTGTCCTGTAGAGGACATGGTCAGGAGAAAAAACTACTTCCACGTGGATTCCTGTTTATCTTGGATTGAGTAAATCTTGCAAATATGTATGTTCAAAATAATCATAAGTGATATGAGTAGTGCTGAGTAAACAATCTTTGCTGGAGGAGTCGTTTGAGCATGGTACGTCTCAAGAGCTGAGGACATTCTCAAGGGGACGGAGGGTGCTCAGGGGCTGTTGCAACCAGCCCCCCCCTCCATATGTAGACACAATCTCAGCTGTTGCAACCAGCCCCTCATATGTAGACACTATCTCAGCTGGCGCTAGTCAGGCTGTTGCAACCAGCCCCCCCTTGTCTGTAGGTCTGCATGTGAGAATGACATAACTCCACTTAAACTGGCCGGCCACGCAGTACCACATGACCCGAAATATAGAATATTAATGAATATTTACATTACATTTACCTATGATTCATGGTGATGATGAATGTGCCCAGCAGTGGCGAGTACTCCTGATCTGTGTAGCTATGTGTAGCTGGAGGGCAGTACCAGAATCTGTCAAGAAAAAACATTAAACACTGTGTCATTCTGTAGGAGAGAACAACTTGGCTTGTTGTGATTGCATAATAGTGGTGCATTTTATACCATACATCCACCCCAACCCCCAACCCCCAACCCCCAACCCCCAACCCCCCACCACCACCACCCCCAACCTGACCTGGTATATCTTATACCATACATCCACTCCACCCCCCCAACCTGACACACACACACACACACACACACACACACACACACACACACACACACACACAGAACTGGTACATCTTATCGTAAATATATTTTCTTGAGTATATTGCACACTGTTTTTCCCTAAAACACAGCTGTGCAGAGGGGTATGGGTTTTTCCCAGCGCAAAGAAACGACATTACTGTGAGTTTGTAACACCGGAAAAAAACATGTCAACAAATCCAAACTGAAGTACGCAATTTAATCCTGAATCAGCTGTCTGGTCATTAAAAGTGTTCATGGTATATCTGGACTTATATCTGTAATCTACCTTATTAACTTTATTCAAAATTTTGTTCAATATTGTTTACATAAATTTCAGTGAGATGGTGAGTGGGGTTATCGGCAGATTGCCTTAACTTACACTGTTATTTACAGCAACCACGATCGGGTTGATGCTATTGATGCCTTGGAACAAACTTTAGTTGACACAGAATGGATATAAATATCATAAATGCCATGTTTCGACTTTTTAGAAGTCATATTTGTTGATTCTTATATGTCAGCATAATGTTTTCATGACTGCGACTGTGGGAGCCTCGACGGTGACTGGTCAAATTGTTCCATGCATAACAAATATCCGGTCATAGCAATCTTCTGTGCCAAAGTGCTACACTTGTGGTTATCATCTGAAATATTTGTAGTAAAAGCTGCGGCTAAAATACCACGAGATTAAAATATATTATTCCTGATAAAATAATAGTTTCAGATACAATTCTTCCTATCTGTGCATCAAAATTCTAAAATTTATAATATTGGGTATGTTTTAACTGAATCACTGGCAGATTGGGACAAACTGTATGTACAGCTGATTGCTATTTCCGGTTCAGTTTACAAGATAATACTCACAGTAAACTTAATCTCTGCATAGAAAATAATGCCTATCAGAACAGGAAATACAGGAATTTACTTTGGTAAATCAATATTGTCTAGTGATGTTTTATTTCAAATTTCAAATTTATTGACTGGTATCAACTGTTCATTTTCCTAAAAAAAATTCTCTGCATAAAATTCGAAAAAACTTCTTATTTTCAACAACCCTGAATCCTCAAGATGGGGCGTTTTGCTTGTGTGCGCACTATACTCAAGATAATATGGTATAGCCCCCACTCATGACCTGTTACTGTACCTGGTATAGCCCCATCAGTCAACTGTCCTTGTCCCTGGTATAGCCCCATCAGTCAACTGTCCTTGTCCCTGGTATAGCCCCATCCATCAACTGTACTTGTCCCTGGTATAGCCCCATCCATCAACTGTGCTTGTCCCTGGTATAGCCCCATCCATCAGCTGTACTTGTCCCTGGTATATCCTCATCCATCAACTGTACTTGTCCCTGGTATAGCCCCATCCATCAACTGTACTTGTCCCTGGTATAGCCCCATCCATCAACTGTGCTTGTCCCTGGTATAGCCCCATCCATCAACTGTACTTGTCCCTGGTATAGCCCCATCCATCAACTGTACTTGTCCCTGGTATAGCCCCATCCATCAACTGTGCTTGTCCCTGGTATAGCCCCATCCATCAACTGTACTTGTCCTTGGTATAGCCCCATCCATCAACTGTACTTGTCCCTGGTATAGCCCCATCCATCAACTGTACTTGTCCCTGGTATAGCCCCATCCATCAACTGTGCTTGTCCCTGGTATAGCCCCATCCATCAACTGTACTTGTCCTTGGTATAGCCCCATCCATCAACTGTACTTGTCCCTGGTATAGCCCCATCCATCAACTGTGCTTGTCCCTGGTATAGCCTCATCCATCAACTGTGCTTGTCCCTGGTATAGCCTCATCCATCAACTGTGCTTGTCCCTGGTATAGCCCCATCCATCAACTATACTTGTCCCTGGTATAGCCCCATCCATCAACTATACTTGTCCCTGGTATAGCGCCACCAGATTTCCCCCAACGGGTATTTCATAATAACTGATGTTGCATCCATGTGTTGCTGCCAAAGTCAGGACTCTAACTTGTGCTCTTTTTATACCATAGGAACTGTAAATATCGTTATTTTTACTGATGTGAATTTTGTTCATAAGTTTTTTTGCTTTACAATGTAAATTTTTAAAAATTATGCAAATTTCAAGTGCTGAGTAAGCCCCGCGAATTTTGTTTGATTTGAGAAATTGACTTGGATTGTTCAAAACAGTTCATATGTGTATGGTATATGTTGCTTCCCTTGCTTGGAAGCCCAGAGGTATTTAAATATTTATATATTTAAGATCTGTAGTTTCTAGACAATGCGAGATGATTTTGCTCAAGTTACCAAACCATGGTATCAAAGTCCAAATTTCTTACTACAAGCTTGTGGGTATTGTTCTTCCTTTCATGGACATTATCCTCCATTGTTATGAGGTATCTTGTGATGTGGCATAGTAGGCCCTAGAATCAGTCGTAATTTCTAAACCGACATCATTCAGTCTTCACACTGATTGGTCCGTTCTAGTCACATGTTCATCTCATTGTTTCATTTTTTTGTAAATTCTCTTTAATCTGTGTATAATTTGTGTAAATTTAGGAAAAGTTTCACAGTTCATTATGTTTTTGTTAACTTAAGGATTGCCTACTGTAAACCTTCTAGAGACAGTGTGATGTATGGGACCTGTTACAGTGTAGAAAGCGTCATTGCATAGTGATCTGTGCTCTTTTAAAATAATACATGCCAAATTCGACCTACGTAACCTCGATCAGCTGTAGTGGTCAGTGGACGCAGTGGTCAGTGGACAATAACACGTGTATGTATGTAAGCAGTGGCTAGAGTAGTCCTGACATCATGTAGAGTTCATCTATTTTCTTGTCTTGATAAATTTCAAGGTGATCCAAGAGGTGAGTTCCCTGTGTCTTCCTGCTGACAACTTCAACTCACTCACTCACTCACTGTGCGCCTACACAGCTAAGTAGCCTACTTTACATTCAGCCTACTTTACATTCAGTCTACTTTACATTCAGTCTAGCTTTTTCTCACAGCCTAATTCCGTAAGTTTAAAGTCATAATTGTGCATGTTTTTATGGCGAACATTTTGTGTTCCATGCAACTATTAGCGCCTATGTAAAGCTGTAGTTTGAGGGATGGCGCCGTGTTACCGATTCTTCCTAAGTTCTTCCACCTGTCCGATCTGGCTACTGAGACGAGTCGGGGCTGGTGAGTGAGTGAGTGAGTTGAGCCTCCAGCCTTCTCTGTGTTGAGATGCTATGTTATCAGTGAGGACAGTTTGGCATGTGTGATTTTAACAGCAACTTGACACTCATTCATCTATCTGTTCTTACATCTTCAAATTGTTTAGTTCTTAGCATGAAGACTTGGAAAATTCTCGCAACAATAGATCCTATATTTGCATATGCGAATTACATGAATGTATGTCTCTTAGATGTCAACAATTATAATTGGCAGAAAATAAACTTATTGACCAATTGAAGTTGATTTTGGGTCTTTAGTTATGAATTTTCTCTTATGCATGATTAGACATTTCTAACAATGTAGACGACTCTCACTTAGAATGTAGTAGGTTTCAGCACGAGTAGACAGTCATAGATATGTATGCATTTGTGTGAAGCCAGGCATGATCTATGCATGCAGGTAGACAAGTATAGCAAGTGTTCATTCAAGGGCAGTTGCAACATTTTTTTTTGCGCTTTTTTACAACAATCTCTTTCAGTTTCTCATTATGGTGTCACTGCTTCTGTCAATGCATTACTTTTATATACAGAGTTACTTCCCCCTTAATGTTGTATTAAATATGCCCCTATATTCAGTTCAATCTGACTTTGTCTAAGGTTGGCTACTAAAATGTTCCTCAACATTTGCTCGTCAACTAGAATTAATAAAGAAATATATGTTGCCAAGTTCATGACAGATGTTGGCTTATTGTGATGTATGTGGAGAGGTGTCTGATATCACATGATATTCTGTAAGTTAATTATACAACACCAAGAGTGTGACGATGATCAGTGACATGTAACAGGATTTATTACTGGGTCAAGTGACGATGATCAGTAACATGTTAAAGGATTTATTACTGGGTCAAGCGACCATGATCAGTGATATGTTACAGGATTTATTACTGGGTCAAGTGACAATGATCAGTGACATGTTACAGGATTTATTACTGGGTCAAGTGACGATGATCAGTGACATGTAACAGGATTTATTACTGGGTCAAGTGACGATGATCAGTGATATGTTACAGGATTTATTACTGGGTCAAGTGACGATGATCAGTAACATGTTAAAGGATTTATTACTGGGTCAAGCGACCATGATCAGTGATATGTTACAGGATTTATTACTGGGTCAAGTGACGATGATCAGTGACATGTTACAGGATTTATTACTGGGTCAAGTGACGATGATCAGTGATATGTTACAGGATTTATTACTGGGTCAAGTGACCATGATCAGTGACATGTTACAGGATTTATTACTGGGTCAAGTGACTTAAAATGAAAGGACAGTTGTGTGGTCAGTTTTGTTTACTGTTTGGGTCTAAATGTTAAGTTAAATCAGCAGATAACATAGGATCTAGTTAAAGTTGCTCATCAGAGGCAGGTGATACACAGTTATTCCCCAGCCCCTAGCCTCACCTTCATGTAAACGTGCAAAGAAATGGCAGCCCGCCCCAATCCCCCCTCGCCCCTACACAGTATCATATCACACAAACATGAAAGGGGGTTCCTCCACTCCTGTGTTGCTTTCCTTGTTGACTGTTTGTACATTGTCACCTGGGCGTGGCCATCACACCAATATGTAGACACCTTGTGTCCATCACACCAATATGTAGACACCTCGTGTCCATCACACCAATATGTAGACACCTCGTGTCCATCACACCAATATGTAGACACCTCGTGTCCATCACACCAATATGTAGACACCTCGTGTCCATCACACCAATATGTAGACACCTCGTGTCCATCACACCAATATGTAGACACCTCATGTAAATACTCATGCCTCTCAAGGACACTTCACAAGCACATCCTATGTCTATACCTCATGGCTCTCAAAGACAACTCACAAGCACATCTTATGTCTATACCTCATGGCTCTCAAAGACACCTCACAAGCACATCTTATGTCTATACCTCATGGCTCTCAAAGACATCTCACAAGCACATCTTATGTCTATACCTCATGGCTCTCAAAGACATCTCACAAGCACATCTTATGTCTATACCTCATGGCTCTCAAAGACATCTCACAAGCACATCTTATGTCTATACCTCATGGCTCTCAAAGACACCTCACAAGCACATCTTATGTCTATACCTCATGGCTCTCAAAGACATCTCACAAGCACATCTTATGTCTATACCTCATGGCTCTCAAAGACATCTCACAAGCACATCTTATGTCTATACCTCATGGCTCTCAAAGACACCTCACAAGCACATCTTATGTCTATACCTCATGGCTCTCAAAGACAACTCACAAGCACATCTTATGTCTATACCTCATGGCTCTCAAAGACAACTCACAAGCACATCTTCTGTCTATACCTCATGGCTCTCAAAGACAACTCACAAGCACATCTTATGTCTATACCTCATGGCTCTCAAAGACAACTCACAAGCACATCTTATGTCTATACCTCATGGCTCTCAAAGACAACTCACAAGCACATCTTATGTCTATACCTCATGGCTCTCAAAGACAACTCACAAGCACATCTTATGTCTATACCTCATGGCTCTCAAACACAACTCACAAGCACATCTTATGTCTATACCTCATGGCTCTCAAAGACAACTCACAAGCACATCTTATGTCTATACCTCATGGCTCTCAAAGACATCTCACAAGCACATCTTATGTTTATACCTCATGGCTCTCAAAGACACCTCACAAGCACATCTTATGTCTATACCTCATGGCTCTCAAAGACACCTCACAAGCACATCTTATGTTTATACCTCATGGCTCTCAAAGACACCTCACAAGCACATCTTATGTTTATACCTCATGGCTCTCAAAGACATCTCACAAGCACATCTTATGTCTATACCTCATGGCTCTCAAAGACACCTCACAAGCACATCTTATGTTTATACCTCATGGCTCTCAAAGACACCTCACAAGCACATCTTATGTTTATACCTCATGGCTCTCAAAGACACCTCACAAGCACATCTTATGTTTATACCTCATGGCTCTAAAAGACATCTCACAAGCACATCTTATGTCTATACCTCATGGCTCTCAAAGACATCTCACAAGCACATCTTATGTCTATACCTCATGGCTCTCAAAGACACCTCACAAGCACATCTTATGTTTATACCTCATGGCTCTCAAAGACACCTCACAAGCACATCTTATGTTTATACCTCATGGCTCTCAAAGACACCTCACAAGCACATCTTATGTCTATACCTCATGGCTCTCAAAGACACCTCACAAGCACATCTTATGTTTATACCTCATGGCTCTCAAAGACACCTCACAAGCACATCTTATGTCTATACCTCATGGCTCTCAAAGACATCTCACAAGCACATCCTATGTCTATACCTCATGGCTCTCAAAGACACCTCACAAGCACATCTTATGTCTATACCTCATGGCTCTCAAAGACATCTCACAAGCACATCTTATGTCTATACCTCATGGCTCTCAAAGACATCTCACAAGCACATCTTATGTCTATACCTCATGGCTCTCAAAGACATCTCACAAGCACATCCTATGTCTATACCTCATGGCTCTCAAAGACACCTCACAAGCACATCTTATGTCTATACCTCATGGCTCTCAAAGACACCTCACAAGCACATCTTATGTCTATACCTCATGGCTCTCAAAGACATCTCACAAGCACATCTTATGTCTATACCTCATGGCTCTCAAAGACATCTCACAAGCACATCTTATGTTTATACCTCATGGCTCTCAAAGACATCTCACAAGCACATCTTATGTTTATACCTCATGGCTCTCAAAGACATCTCACAAGCACATCCTATGTCTATACCTCATGGCTCTCAAAGACACCTCACAAGCACATCTTATGTCTATACCTCATGGCTCTCAAAGACACCTCACAAGCACATCTTATGTCTATACCTCATGGCTCTCAAAGACATCTCACAAGCACATCTTATGTCTATACCTCATGGCTCTCAAAGACATCTCACAAGCACATCTTATGTTTATACCTCATGGCTCTCAAAGACATCTCACAAGCACATCTTATGTTTATACCTCATGGCTCTCAAAGACATCTCACAAGCACATCCTATGTCTATACCTCATGGCTCTCAAAGACACCTCACAAGCACATCTTATGTCTATACCTCATGGCTCTCAAAGACATCTCACAAGCACATCTTATGTTTATACCTCATGGCTCTCAAAGACATCTCACAAGCACATCTTATGTTTATACCTCATGGCTCTCAAAGACATCTCACAAGCACATCTTATGTTTATACCTCATGGCTCTCAAAGACATCTCACAAGCACATCCTATGTCTATACCTCATGGCTCTCAAAGACATCTCACAAGCACATCTTATGTCTATACCTCATGGCTCTCAAAGACACCTCACAAGCACATCTTATGTTTATACCTCATGGCTCTCAAAGACACCTCACAAGCACATCTTATGTTTATACCTCATGGCTCTCAAAGACACCTCACAAGCACATCTTATGTGTATACCTCATGGCTCTCAAAGACATCTCACAAGCACATCTTTTGTCTATACCTCATGGCTCTCAAAGACACCTCACAAGCACATCTTATGTTTATACCTCATGGCTCTCAAAGACAACTCACAAGCACATCTTATGTCTATACCTCATGGCTCTCAAAGACATCTCACAAGCACATCTTATGTCTATACCTCATGGCTCTCAAAGACATCTCACAAGCACATCTTATGTCTATACCTCATGGCTCTCAAAGACATCTCACAAGCACATCTTATGTCTATACCTCATGGCTCTCAAAGACCGCCTCCGTGGTCTTGTGGTAGAGCGTCCGCCCGGAGAGCGGAAGGTCCAGGGTTCGATCCCGGGCCGCGTCATACAAAAAGACGTTAAAAGATTGTACTTGTTGTTACCCTGTCTGGCGCTCGGCATTAAGGGGCTAAAACAAGGACTGGTCGGCTCGGAGTCAGTATACTGTGTCTGAGTGAGGTATTCATGTTAAACTGCGGCATGGTATCTCAGTGAGCTAGCACTATAAATCGGCATCAGTCCGGACTAGTACAAGCAGCCACACACACACATACACGTGCATGCACGTCGCTATATAAGTGCAATAATCTTGGACGCGACGTTAAACCCAATTTCACCTCACCTCATGGCTCTCAAAGACACCTCACAAGCACATCTTATGTTTATACCTCATGGCTCTCAAAGACAACTCACAAGCACATCTTATGTTTATACCTCATGGCTCTCAAAGACACCTCACAAGCACATCTTATGTCTATACCTCATGGCTCTCAAAGACACCTCACAAGCACATCTTATGTTTATACCTCATGGCTCTCAAAGACAACTCACAAGCACATCTTATGTCTATACCTCATGGCTCTCAAAGACATCTCACAAGCACATCTTATGTCTATACCTCATGGCTCTCAAAGACATCTCACAAGCACATCTTATGTCTATACCTCATGGCTCTCAAAGACATCTCACAAGCACATCTTATGTCTATACCTCATGGCTCTCAAAGACACCTCACAAGCACATCTTATGTTTATACCTCATGGCTCTCAAAGACAACTCACAAGCACATCTTATGTCTATACCTCATGGCTCTCAAAGACATCTCACAAGCACATCTTATGTCTATACCTCATGGCTCTCAAAGACATCTCACAAGCACATCTTATGTCTATACCTCATGGCTCTCAAAGACATCTCACAAGCACATCTTATGTCTATACCTCATGGCTCTCAAAGACATCTCACAAGCACATCTTATGTCTATACCTCATGGCTCTCAAAGACATCTCACAAGCACATCTTATGTCTATACCTCATGGCTCTCAAAGACATCTCACAAGCACATCTTATGTCTATACCTCATGGCTCTCAAAGACACCTCACAAGCACATCTTATGTCTATACCTCATGGCTCTCAAAGACATCTCACAAGCACATCTTATGTCTATACCTCATGGCTCTCAAAGACAACTCACAAGCACATCTTATGTCTATACCTCATGGCTCTCAAAGACATCTCACAAGCACATCTTATGTCTATACCTGCTGCACACTCTCACTAGGCTCACCTGT
Source organism: Haliotis rufescens (assembly GCF_023055435.1). Taxonomy (NCBI): domain Eukaryota; kingdom Metazoa; phylum Mollusca; class Gastropoda; order Lepetellida; family Haliotidae; genus Haliotis; species Haliotis rufescens. The sequence goes on from NW_025963845.1 coordinate 62,287, forward strand.
AAGTGTTTCTTTTTGTAGCTAAGTGAACACAAGCAAACACACACAAACAATGAATGAGCTATTCTTGAAGATGTATTTGCAAATTCAAGAAATAGGCAAACTCTAAGCACACACAGTTGGCACGCTACACCGCGATTTGTGATTCAGTGCAGGGCTCTGTGATTCAGTGCAGTGATTCAATGCAGGGCTCTGTGATTCAGTGCAGGGTTCCCAGTGATTCAGTGCAGGGTTCCCAGTGATTCAGTGCAGGGTTCCCAGTGATTCAGTGCAAGGCTCTGTGATTCAGTGCCGGGCCCTGTGATTCAGTGCAGGGCTCTGTGATTCAGTGCAGGGTTCCCAGTGATTCAGTGCAGGGTTCCCAGTGATTCAGTGCAGGGCTCTGTGATTCAGTGCAGGGTTCCCAGTGATTCAGTGCAGGGTTCCCAGTGATTCAGTGCATGGTTCGCAGTGATTCAGTGCAGGGTTTGCACTGATTGCAGTGATTCAGTCCAGGGCTCTGTGATTCAGTGCAGGGTTCCCAGTGATTCAGTGCATGGTTCGCAGTGACTCAGTGCAGGGTTTGCACTGATTGCAGTGATTCAGTCCAGGGCTCTGTGATTCAGTGCAGGGTTCACAGTGATTCAGTGCAGGGTTCACAGTGATTCAGTGCAGGGTTCCCAGTGATTCAGTGCATGGTTTGCAGTGATTCAGTGCAGGGTTTGCGTCAGGAGAGGGGCTGCCTTAATTGACTGACTTCAGATGATGACTGAGATGATATTTCAACATAAACAAACTTGTTGAAAAAGGCAAAGAGTGACTGATGTTTGTAGTGTGTTTGGAAGGAACAGATTGCCGCTGCAGGGCCAGGGACCATGGCAACACAGAAACCTCATAATCCTCGTAAATAATATACCTTGGAATTCACTTTGTGCTTAAACATAAGTCATTGAAAGAAAGATTGAATCAGCTTGGCTGTGTACTGACTGTGTGTGCTGTGTGATCAGTTCACACACTATCTGTGGCCGACACTGAAGGAGGTGGAAGTTGTACAGACCCTGACAATAACTGCGGCAGGTTCTCTCAAGGCAGTTCTCACAAAAGTAGCTGGTCTGGACTTTGACGCGTTCTTGTCGTCCCTGTGCAGGTTTTGTGTGAGATTTTCTATGCCGATATAGTGCAAGATTCTCTATGCCAGTTTTGTGTAAGATTCTCTATGCCGGTTTTGTTTAAGATTCTCTTTGCAGATTTTATGTAAGATTCTCTATGCCAATATTGTGCAAGATTCTCTATGCAGATTCTGTGCCAGATTCTCTATGCAGATTTTGTGTAAGATTATAGGTGCCAATATTGTGTAAGATTCTCAATGCAGGTTTTGTGTAAGATTCTCTATGCAGGTTTTGTGTAAGATTCTCTGTGCGGATATTGTGTAAGATTCTCTGTGCCGATATTGTGTAAGATTCTCTGTGCCGATATTGTGTAAGATTCTCTATGCAGGTTTTGTGTAAGATTCTCTATGCAGGTTCTGTGTAAGATTCTCTATGCAGGTTTTGTGTAAGATTCTCTGTGCCGATATTGTGTAAGATTCTCTGTGCTGATATTGTGTAAGATTCTCTATGCAGATTTTGTGTAAGATTCTCCATACAGATATTGTGTAAGATGATCTATGTGTTAGATTCTCTATGTTTAAGATTCTCCATGCAGATATTGTGTAAGATTCTCCATGCAGATATTGTGTAAGATTCTCTATTCAGGTTCTGTGTAAGATTCTCTATGCAGGTTTTGTGTAAGATTCTCTATGCAGATTCTGTGTAAGATTCTCCATACAGATATTGTGTAAGATGATCTATGTGTTAGATTCTCTATGTTTAAGATTCTCCATGCAGATATTGTGTAAGATTCTCCATGCAGATATTGTGTAAGATTCTCTATGCAGGTTCTGTGTAAGATTCTCTATGCAGGTTTTGTGTAAGATTCTCTATGCAGATTCTGTGTAAGATTCTCTGTGTGGATATTGTGTAAGATTCTCTGTGCGGATATTGTGTAAGATTCTCTGTGCCGATATTGTGTAAGATTCTCTGTGCCGATATTGTGTAAGATTCTCTGTGCCCATATTGTGTAAGATTCTCTGTGTGGATATTGTGTAAGATTCTCTGTGCTGATATTATGTAAGATTCTTGTGCTGATATTGTGTAAGATTCTTCATGGCACTGTTTTCCACAAGTAACATCCAGCAGAAATTTACAGTCAAAGATGTATCCCTGCCTACAGCATGTAATAAGCATGTAATGTGTGGTATTTCTACAATCAGGATTAGAATGTATCAATATTTATCAAGTGGGGTTACATGGTAGATTCCTCCTCTCCTGTGACAGTGTTTATTGCTCAGTAAACAACACCAGGATATTATGACCAGTTGTCTTATGGCTCCTCCACTCCTGTGACAGTGTTTATTGCTCAGTAAACAACACCAGGATATTATGACCAGTTGTCTTATGGCTCCTCCTCTCCTGTGACAGTGTTTATTGCTCAGTAAACAACACCAGGAAATTATGACCAGTTGTCTCCTGGCTCCTCCTCTCCTGTGACAGTGTTTATTTCTCAGTAAACAACACCAGGATATTATGACCAGTTGTCTTATGGCTCCTCCTCTCCTGTGACAGTGTTTATTGCTCAGTAAACAACACCAGGGTATTATGACCAGTTGTCTCCTGGCTCCTCCTCTCCTGTGACAGTGTTTATTGCTCAGTAAACAACACCAGGGTATTATGACCAGTTGTCTCCTGGCTCCTCCTCTCCTGTGACAGTGTTTATTGCTCAGTAAACAACACCAGGGTATTATGACCAGTTGTCTCCTGGCTCCTCCTCTCCTGTGACAGTGTTTATTGCTCAGTAAACAACACCAGGATGTTATGAACAGTTGTCTTATGGCTCCTCCTCTCCTGTGACAGTGTTTATTGCTCAGTAAACAACACCAGGAAATTATGACCAGTAGTCTCCTGGCTCCTCCTCTCCTGTGACAGTGTTTATTGGTCAGTAAACAACACCAGGGTATTATGACCAGTTGTCTCCTGGTGTGCCAGCTCTGCTGGTCCTCCTGAGGTCTGTCCTCACTAGACCGCGATCTGCCCCCAGGTCGGCCAGTATCGATTTCCAGCAGTCAATGGAATACTCCATAATTGTGGATGTGGTGTTAAATCTTATAACCCACTCCGGCAGCACCAAGCAGGGTATGGTCTGTTTCAACATTCCTCCACTAGGCTGCTGCTTGTATTCTCCAACAGAAGTCAGTCACTCACATGCTGCAGTCCTTGTGTCATGCTGGTTGCCAGTGTTCATAGTAACAGTTCAGTCAAGTATAACTATGATAGCTGAGAACATGTTTGAGATTGTAAAAGGCTGGGGAGGTGCTACTTTGTTGCTGGCAGTGCTGCTATATTGCTGGTAGCGCTGCTATGTTGCTGGCAGTGCCACTATGTTGCTGGTACTGCAACTATGTTGCTGGTACTGCTGCTATGTTGCTGGCAGTGCCACTATGTTGCTAATAGTGATACTATGTTGCTGGTAGTGCTGCTATATTGCTGGTAGTGCCACTATGTTGCTGGTAGTGCCACTATGTTGCTGGTGCTTCCACTATGTTACTGGTATTGCTGCTATGTTGCTGGTAGTACTGCTACTATGTTGCTGGCAGTGCTACTATGTTGCTGGTACTGCTACTTTGTTGCCAGTAGTGCTGCTATGTTGCTTGCAGTGCCACTATGTTGCTGGTACTGCTGCAATGTTGCTGGTAGTGATACTATGTTGCTGGTAGTGCTGCTATGTTGCTAGTCTGCTACTATGTTGCTGGCAGTGCTGCTATGTTGCCAGTAGTACTGCTATGTTGCTGGTAGTGCTGCTATGTTGCTGGTAGTGCCACTATGTTGCTGGTAGTGCTGCTATGTTGCTGGTAGTGCCACTATGTTGCTGGTAGTGCTGCTATGTTGCTGGTAGTGCCACTATGTTGCTGGTAGTGCTGCTATGTTGCTGGTAGTGCTGCTATGTTGCTGGTAGTGCCACTATGTTGCTGGTAGTGCTGCTATGTTGCTGGTGGTACTGCTATGTTGCTGGTATTGCTGCTATGTTGCTGGTGCTGCTACTATGTTGCTGGCAGTGCTGCTATGTTGCTGGCAGTGCTACTATGTTGCTGGTATTGCTGGTACTGCTACTTTGTTGCCAGTAGTGCCGCTATGTTGCTTGCAGTGCCACTATGTTGCTGGTACTGCTGCAATGTTGCTGGTAGTGATACTATGTTGCTGGTAGTGCTGCTATGTTGCTAGTCTGCTACTATGTTGCTGGTATTGCTGCTATGTTGCCGGTAGTACTGCTATGTTGCTGGTAGTGCTGCTATGTTGCTGGTAGTGCCACTGTGTGTGGTGTGTTGGAGGTGCAGCTTGAGAGCATTTTTCTAATACAAACTATACATAATGTGGCAGGGATCTTAAATGAAGGAAATGTCACAGTTAATGAGGACTATGCTCAGTTTCAGATTGATGACACCTGGAAACACATCTCAGTATCGCCTGGAATGGGAGTAGTGGACATTTGTTACATTTCCATGTCTGGAGATTGTTACTTGTGTGTCCTGGCTTCAGAGACCCAAATGTGTGGCTTGTGTCAAGCATGGCCGGGTCTACTAAATTAAATATATAACATTAAATCTATAACATACATCACTCACAGATTTAACAAGATGAGTAGATGGTCATAGTCGATGTCCACACCTCAACACACACCTCAACACACAACCATCTTTTGCAACCATGTCAGTGGTCTCTACAAAGGGCCCGGACACACTTCAACAAACATCAATGTCAGGCTTCTGACTGGCTCATTCAGCATTCACCCTATAAAAGAAAGTTTACCGTAAAACTACTGAAATTTCATTGATCAAAATTTGAAATTGGAAACAGACTATATCCCATATGTGACACTCCCTTGGCAAAGTGTGAATGTCAGCAGATTGCCATGATGCTCGCTCTTCCTTAGCAGGAACCATTATAGATCCCACCGTCAATGACATCGGTGTGATCCTCCTTGCCCATTGTAGAGACACATTGTAGAGACACATTGTTGAGGCGCTTTGTTCATTGTCCCGTTTTCAAATCAGTTGACAATCAATAGCTGATTTGCTGTATCTCATATTATCATACTGAGTGTTAGATAGAACAAGAAAGTGGGTGACAATCTCAGTGTATGTGGCCACACTCTCCCTTAGTGATGGCTGAGACTATGATTGACACATGATTCCTATGTAACTGACCTGTGGTCAGAGAATGTTTACGTCACAAGCTCATCCTCTCACCTGTCACACAAGCTCCACCACACCACATCACACTCACCTCAGCTCCATACACCACCCAGCATCACCACACAAGCTCCTCACAGGGATAGCCCAAATGTGGACCTCTCTATACTATACACAGATCCTGTGTGCTAGGAGTGTGAGGTCCTGTATACTAGGTGTGTGAGTTCCCGTGTGCTAGGTGTGTGAGGTCCTGTATGCTAGGTGTGTGAGATCCTGTGTGCTAGGTGTGTGAGTTCCCGTGTGCTAGGTGTGTGAGGTCCTGTATGCTAGGTGTGTTAGTTCCTGTATACTAGGTGTGTGAGTTCCTGTGTGCTAGGTGTATGAGTTCCCGTGTGCTAGGTGTGTTAGTTCCTGTGTGTGAGTTCCTGGGTGCTAGGTGTGTGAGTTCCTGTGTGCTAGGTGTGTGAGGTCCTGTATGCTAGGTGTGTGAGTTCCCGTGTGCTAGGTGTGTTAGTTCCTGTGTGTGAGTTCCTGGGTGCTAGGTGTGTGAGTTCCTGGGTGCTAGGTGTGTGAGGTCCTGTATGCTAGGTGTGTTAGTTCCTGTATGCTAGGTGTGTGAGTTCCTGTGTGCTAGGTGTGTGAGTTCCCTGTGTGCTAGGTGTGTGAGGTCCTGTATGCTAGGTGTGTTAGTTCCTGTATGCTAGGTGTGTGAGTTCCTGGGTGCTAGGTGTGTGAGTTCCTGTGTGCTAGGTGTGTGAGGTCCTGTATGCTAGGTGTGTTAGTTCCTGTATGCTAGGTGTGTGAGTTCCTGTGTGCTAGGTGTGTGAGTTCCCTGTGTGCTAGGTGTGTGAGTTCCTGTATGCTAGGAGTGTGGGTTCCTGTGTGCTAGGTGTGTTAGTTCCTGTATGCTAGGTGTGTTAGTTCCTGTATGCTAGGTGTGTTAGTTCCTGTATGCTAGGTGTGTTAGTTCCTGTATGCTAGGTGTGTGAGTTCCCTGTGTGCTAGGTGTGTTAGTTCCTGTATGCTAGGAGTGTGGGTTCCTGTGTGCTAGGTGTGTTAGTTCCTGTATGCTAGGTGTGTTAGTTCCTGTATGCTAGGTGTGTGAGTTCCTGTATGCTAGGTGTGTTAGTTCCTGTATGCTAGGTGTGTGAGTTCCTGTATGCTAGGTGTGTTAGTTCCCGTGTGCTAGGTGTGTTAGTTTCTGTATACTAGGTGTGTTAGTTCCTGTATGCTAGGTGTGTTAGTTCCTATGTGTGAGTTCCTGTATGCTAGGAGTGTGAGGTCCTGTGTGCTAGGAGTGTGAGGTCTTGTATACTAGGTGTGTTAGTTCCTGTATGCTAGGTGTGTGAGTTCCCGTGTGCTAGGTGTGTTAGTTCCTGTGTGTGAGTTCCTGGGTGCTAGGAGTGTGAGGTCCTGTGTGCTAGGAGTGTGAGGTCCTGTATACTAGGTGTGTTAGTTCCTGTATGCTAGGTGTGTGAGTTCCCGTGTGCTAGGTGTGTTAGTTCCTGTGTGTGAGTTCCTGGGTGCTAGGTGTGTGAGTTCCTGTGTGCTAGGTGTGTGAGGTCCTGTATGCTAGGTGTGTTAGTTCCTGTATGCTAGGTGTGTGAGTTCCTGTGTGCTAGGTGTGTGAGTTCCCTGTATGCTAGGTGTGTGAGTTCCTGTGTGCTAGGTGTGTGAGTTCCCTGTGTGCTAGGAGTGTGAGGTCCTGTATGCTAGGTGTGTTAGTTCCTGTATGCTAGGTGTGTGAGATTCTGTGTGCTAGGTGTGTTAGTTCCCGTGTGCTAGATGTGTGAGTTCCTGTATGCTAGGTGTGTTAGTTCCTGTATGCTAGGTGTGTGAGGTCCTGTATGCTGAGTATGTGAGTTCCTGTGTGCTGGGTATGGGAGTTCCTGTGTGCTGGGTATGTGAGTTCCTGTGTGTTTTCATGTGGTTTTGGCTGTATCCTGCAGATAGTGATGTGAACTGGTTCATGTTTCGTCCTGTGACAGCTGTGCTTTGAGTTATCTGCCCACTACTGTGAGGGAAGCCAGACAGCTGGCCCTGTGAGTGATGTGTAGCCAACATCGATGCTGTCACTGTCAATCACAACATGTAATGTACACCATGGATAGGCCTGGCCCACCTACTTCAACAACACCAACTACACCATCACCAACTGCACCAACCTGCCTAGCAACACTGACCACACCAACAACTCACAGCTAATGTGCCCCTCCTCCCAGCTAATGCCTCCCTCTCTCTCTCTCTCTCTCTCTCTCTCTCTCTCTCTCTCTCTCTCTCTCTCTCTCTCTCTCTCTCTCAAACTCTCTTTATCTCTCAAACTCTATCTCTCTCTCTCTCTCTCAAACTCTCTCTCTCTCTCTCTCTCTCTTTCTCTCTCTCTCAAGCTCACACTCAACGCAACAGCTAAGTTCATGTATAAGTGTAGCACTGAACTGAACATGTGAAGAATGTTTAAATAGTTGCCTATTGACAATGTAATGTCCCGTATCACCCTTCTCCCTGAGCCGATGATGTGCAACTTGGTGATATTCTGGCTGGTGAAAATATGTTGCTTTTTGCATTATCAGTCTCTGTGCAGTCTTTATTTTGTCACGATATATCTCACCTGAGCTGGAACAAATACCCAGTCAATACAATGTACACATTTAACACAAGTATACTTATTGACTACTTAGATGTTTTTTTAATTCTGCAGTTAGTTTGCTTCAGCACTAACGTGTTGTGATGTGGTGACCTACCTAATGTTGATACACTAAACCAGCTACTCACATGTACTGAGATGCTGCCATTGTTTAGGCACTGGCACATGTTACTGAGTTAGTCAAGCTTGTCTGTCTCTTGCAGACAATATGGTAACTATCTTGCTGTTGTATTTCTCTCTCTCTGATGGCACCTTTACATAGAAGTTTATAATGAATATTTGTTGTAAACTCACTCACTCTTCTGTGTGACAAAAAAGTTGTTTGCTGACATGGTGTTGTTAGCTCACCCGGTGTTGTTGGCTCACCTGGTGTTATTAGCTCACCTGGTGTTGTTAGCTCACCTGGTGACTGCATTGTTGTTAGCTCAATTATCTTCTCTCAATGCAAGGGATAGCATCGTTGATAGATCAACTGGAACAAAATATTAACAATTATGTAAACAGTTCCCACAGTTGGTTATCTTCATATCTCAGTATGAAAATATTTAGCAAAAAGAAAGCAAATGGGGGACTACATTCATATATGCAAACATGGTGTGGAGTTTTGGACCAGGTAAGTACAGCAAGGTGAGCTCTGACAGCCCCTTCACAATACCAGCCCCTCCACAATACCATCCCCTCCACAATACCAGCCCTTCCACAATACCAGCTCCTCACAATACCAGTCCCTCCACAATACCATCCCCTCCACAATACCAGCCCCTCCACAATACCAGCTCCTCACAATACTAGCCCTTCCACAATACCAGCCCCTCCACAATACCATCCCCTCCACAATACCAGCCCTTCCACAATACCAGCTCCTCACAATACCAGTCCCTCCACAATACCATCCCCTCCACAATACCATCCCCTCCACAATACCAATCCCCAACAATACCATCCCCTCCACAATACCAGCTCCTCACAATAACAGTCCCTCCACAATACAGCCCCTCCACAATACCATCCCCTCCACAATACCAGCTCCTCACAATACCAGCCCTTCCACAATACCAGCCCTTCCACAATACCAGCCCCTCCACAATACCATCCCCTCCACAATACCAGCTCCTCACAATACCAGCCCTTCCACAATACCAGCCCTTCCACAATACCAGCCCCTCCACAATACCATACCCTCCACAATACCAGCTCCTCACAATACCAGCCCTTCCACAATACCAGCCCCTCCACAATACCAGTTCCTCCACAATACAGCCCCTCCACAAGACCTGCCCCTCCACGATACAGCCCCTTGACAATACCAGCTCCTCCACAAGACCTGCCCCTCTAAAGTACCAGTCCCTCCATAATACAGCCCCTCACAATACCATCCCCTCGAAAATAAGCCCTTCCCCAATACCAGCCCTTCCACAATACTAGCCCCTCCACAATACCAGCCCTTTCACAATACCAGCCCCTTGAAAATACAGCCCCTCCCAATACCAGCCTCTCCACAATACCACCCTTCCACAATACCAACCATCCCTTCCACAACACCAGCCCCTCCGCAATACAGCACCTCCACAATACCAGCCCCTCTACAGTAGCAGTCCCTCAAAAATACAGCCCCTCCCAATACCAGCCCCTCCACAATAACACACACACCCACTCCCCACTCCCACAATAACACCCTCTCAACAATACCAACCATAACCACAATACCAGTCCCTCCACATTACAACCCCTCTACAGTACCAGTCCCTCCACAATACAGCCCCTCCACAATAACAGTCCCTCCATGATACAGCCCCACCACAAGACCTGCCCCTCCATGATACAGCCCCTTGACAATACCAGCCCCTCCACAAGACCTGCCCCGCCACAATACCAGCACCTCCACAATACAGCACCTCCACAATACCAGCTTCTCCACACTACCAGTCCCTCAATTATACAGCCCCTCACAATACAAGCCCCTGCCAATACCAACCCCTCTACAATAACACCCCCTCCCACCCCCACAGTAACACCCTTTCCACAATACCAACCATCCCTTCCACAACACCAGCCCCTCCGCAATACCAGTCCCTCCACAATACAGCCCCTCACCAGCCCCTCCACAATACCAGTCCCTCTGCAATACAGCCCCTCCACAAGACCTGTCCCTCCACAATACCAGTCCCTCCACGTTACAGCCCCTCAACAATAACAGTCCCTCCATGATGCAGCCCCACCACAAGACCTGCCCCTCCACGATACAGCTCCTTGACAATACCAGCCCCTCCACAAGACCTGTCCCTCCACAATACCAGTCCCTCTGCAATACAGCCCCTCCACAATACCAGTCCCTCCACGTTACAGCCCCTCCACGATACAGCTCCTTGACAATACCAGCCCCTCCACAATACAGACGCTCCACAATACAGCCCCTCCACAATACCAGCCCCTCCACAAGACCTGCCCCTCCACAATACCAGCCCCTCTACACTACCAGTCCCTCCACAATACAGACGCTCCACAATACCAATCTCTCCAGGTTACAGCCCCACCACAAGACCTGCCCCTCCACGATACAGCTCCTTGACAATACCAGCCCCTCCACAAGACCTGCCCCTCCACAATACCAGCCCCTCCACAATACCAGCCCCTCTACACTACAAGTCCCTCCACAATACAGACGCTCCACAATACCAGTCCCTCCAGGTTACAGCCCCTCTACAGTACCAGTCCCTCCAAAATACAGCCCCTTGAAAATACAGCCCCTCCCCAATACCAGTCCTTCCACAATAACACACACACCCCTCTCCGCAATACCAGTCCCAATACAAGCCCCTCCACAATACTAGCACACACACCCACACACAATACCAGCCCCTTTATGATACCAGTCCCTCCACAATAACACACACACCCCTCTCCGCAATACCAGTCCCAATACCAGCCTCAATACCAGCCCCAATACCAGCCCCTCCACAATACTAACACACACACCCACACACAATACCAGCCCCTTTATGATACCAGTCCCTCCACAATACAGCCCCTCCACAATACCTGCCCCTCCCTAATACCACCCCTTTTACAATACCAGCCCCTCTATAATACCAGCCCCTTTACAATACCAACACTTCCATAATACCAGCCCCTCCACAATACCAGCCCCATTACCACCCCCTCCACAATACCACTCCCTCCGCAATACCAGCTCCTCCACAGCCTCCACCACACACACGCACACGTACATGTACACAAGCACCAACGAGCAGCTGGAGACTTCTAAACCCAGTTTAGTCAAGGACCAACCTGTAGGTCCCGTGACCAAATCATGGAAACAAAGGTTTGAAAGTGTTTTTGAGTTTCCTGATGTATACTGAACAATTTTGACTTGGGCTGCCCGGTTGAAAATCCCGGGCATTTTGGGGAAGGGTCAATAAAGGTCAAACAGAGGTCAAAATTCAAAATTGTGTCGATATGCATATCAAATTACTCGTCCAGTCATAAGGAACCTAGAAATATATAGTTTGTTATACTTCAGACCTTAAATGGGGGAGCTATGGCCAAAAACGTTGAAAGGTCAACTCACTTTTGGCAGTCGGTGAAATTCACAAACACAGTTAACATTGTCCGATAGTCATGATTTTAGTGTCTAATAATATATTTTCTGACATGACAAATTCAACCAAGCAACTTTTAAAAGTAAAAAGGGTTACCTTGGCCTTGAAAATCGAAAATGGTTGCCATGCTTCAGCAAAGTCATTGGAAACAGGATCCTTGGCCAATAACGCAGCATATTTCAGAATCCATTGTCCAGAAATGCTTACTTGCCAATACGGTATTCACAGCCAGCACTGCCTCAACATCTGAGTGATGCCAGAGCAAACTGCTCTGTAGAATCAGACACAGATTCTAGATTCAAGTGATTGTGACAGTGATTCCGACTGTGCATCTGATCGGTATGACACAGAGTAGGATGATGAACTGTGCACTAAAGTAAGGTTAGAAAAGCATTACTGGACAATGGATTCTGAAATATGCTGCGTTATTGGCCAAGGATCCTGTGACTTTGCTGAAGCATTACAATTCTTCATGCAGCCAACCATTTTCGATTTTCAAGGTCAAGGTAACCCTTTTTACTTTTAAAAGTTGCTTGGTTGAATTTGTCATGTCAGAAAACATATTATTAGACACTAAAATCATGACTATCGGACAATGTTAACTGTGTTTGTGAATTTCACCGACTGCCAAAAGTGCGTTGACCTTTCAACGTTTTTGGCCATAGCTACCCCATTTAAGGTCTGAAGTATAACAAACTATATATTTCTAGGTTTCTTATGACTGGACGAGTAGTTTTATATGCATATCGACACAATTTTGAATTTTGACCCCTGTGTGACCTTTGTTGACCCTTCCCCAAAATGCCCGGGATTTTCAACCGGGCAGCCCAAGTCAAAATTGTTCAGTATACATCAGGAAACTCAAAAACACTTTCAAACCTTTGTTTCCATGATTTGGTCACGGGACCTACAGGTTGGTCTTCTAGTAGTTGTGATTAAATACCAACAGTTTGAACAAAGGAGAGGCTCATCTCTGTTGTGGTTCCATGTATGGCGTGTTCCCTGTGGGAAGCTGGGTAACTGTTTCTTATTATTTGAATATGTTCTTTTGCAACATTGCTCATAAAAATAATTATAAAATGAAATTTTGAAAACCAAGGTAGGATTTTGTTTTGGGGCAAATTGATGGAGACAATCCATGGCTGTAGGATTATGAACCATTTTGGTTATTGTGGAGGGAGTGTGTCGCCTGTGTCGCCCATGAGGCAGGGCTGTGTCGCCATGAGGCGGGGCTGTGGCGAGGTGGGACTCACTCACTCACCCTGGTTTGTCCCCAGCTGGAGGGTGGGGTCACAGAGGGACGCATCATTGTCGACTACGTGGCCATCAAGGAGGACGAGATCTCCGTATTCCGCGGCGAGCTGGTGCAGATCCTGGCCACCAATCCCACCAACATGTTCCTGGTGCACCGGGCCGCCAACCACAACTCCCCCGCCGCGGAGGGCTGGATCCCGGGACACATCCTCGGGCCCAAGGACATGGACGGCAGTCTCAAGTAAGTCACATGCCTGTCATTGCTACAGCTCAAAGTGAGTTTTTATTTGTTGTTTGTTTGTTTGTTGTTGTTCACCACCGCACTTAGCAATATTCCAGTTTTATGACGGCAGCCTGTAAATAATCGAGTCTTGACCACACTATCCAGTGATTGACATCATACGCATCAATCCACACAATTGGGATAGGATGACATGCATCAACCAAGTCAGCGAGCCTGGTCACCCGATCCCGTTAGTCACACATAACAACAAGCATAGTCCCCTTTTATAGCAAGCATGGGTTGCTGGAGACCTATTCTATTATTTGTACCTCACTTATTATCTTGTTCAAATCCATGTGATTTTTTTTGTGATTTTTCTTTTCAAAATATTTAAGGTAAGAATTTAAAGCAGAACTTTTAAAATCTTATTCTTAGCAACCACAGGACACAGGGCTTAAACATTTTGTTATTCCCCCCGACAAAATGTCGGGGGTATATAGTTATACCAAGATTCCGTCCGTCCGTCTGTCCGAAAACATTGTCTGCGCGATTTCTCTTAAACTATTCAGGGGATTCATCTCAAACTTAGTACATATAATCTGTGTCATATGGATGGGTGCAGTCAAAAGAAAAAATTGTTTTTATGAATTTTCCATTTTTTTATGAATTTTTCAAACCCTAACGCCGTCTGAAAACTTTATCGCGATTTCTCTTAAACTATTCAGGGGATTCATCTCAAACTTAGTACATATAATCTGTGTCATATGGATGGGTGCAGTCAAAAGAAAAAAATTGTTTTTATTAATTTTCCATTTTTTTATGAATTTTTCAAACCCTAACCAGGGTTTCCCCTGACGCAGAATTCTTGCGTATATGACTCTCAATTAAGGAAAAATACGTCCAGAAATCAATGACTGACGCAATTTCAAAATATTTATGTTGTTGTTTACCAGCTTTGGAATGAAAATATTACAACTACTCACCTGAACTTAATTTAAAAACATTTTCCAAAGACAATATAAGCAAACGTCTTAAAATGTACGTCTAGTTTTTAATTAATCGTCGTTTTTAGAAGTTACATAACTTCACATAACACCACTGCCACGGGCTAATTTGCATAGCCTGTCACATGACCAGACTTTTCTCTCGTTTTAAAACAAACGCTAAAATCAGAACAGCCGGGGGCTTTATATATTGTTTTGCATAATTATATAGATATGCTACTAAAACTGTGCGACTGTGAGGTACACGACAAAATATATTTATTCATCAAAGTGAACGTAACTCTCACACTCCGTGTGGCTTCGATGACAGCACGTGATGTAAACAAAGGAAAACTACGCAAATGGACAAGGTTTTTCACGTTTCGGCATATTTTCTCACTAAAAGTTAACCATGACATATGTTTATCTAGATGTGTAGACTCGTAAAAAATGAAACAAAAGAAAATATTATAATTGTTGCGGTGAATAATGTGATTTGGTGCGGTCACAGTATGTGGTTAAGCGGAACCTATGGAACGGGGTAAACAGAAGTTGTAAGTATCGGAGGGACACATGTTTTTGACGAAATTTAGGTAAACATTATTGAATGAAATTTTAGATAAAATTAATAAAATAGATGACAAACATAAGGTCAGATATACAGAGAACACATTTTTATTACCAGATAGTGTAACAACAGGATTAACTTGGGTAATTCAATTCGGATTTGTTATGCTATTTCCGATGACGGATCATAACAGACTGAAATGAGACTGAAGAAAAGTCTGTGCGTATTATACACGAGAGATATTTTTTTCAGGATTTAATTGCCCATAATTAGGGTTGCGTATTATACACGAGTGTGTATTATACACGAATAAATATGGTATATACGAAATGTAAAGCTTTGGGCGTGTTTGTTGTTGCTAATAAACTGTATTCAACCAGAAAATATTACAAGTGTTCACAATCCTTCAGTTCAACTTCACTGTTGATAGATAATACAAGATAACTAGATAAAAGATGTAAATGAGTTAGTGGTATTAAATTATAATCTGACATGAAATGTATTTTAATATCCATCCATGATTAAAAATTATGTCTCACAGTTGAGACTGATGTTATTTATTCATCCTGTATTAGTGTCACTGTAAATTGTTTCATGAGCTGTGAAGTAATTAAAGATTGTGGAAAATAAAACAAACAAACTTTGTTTTTCATTCATATATCCTTTATTTCTCTGAAGTACAATCAGCTCAGAACATTAATTAGCACTTGTTTACTAAAACTAAAGACATATAATATTTAAAAGATACTTAACTTTAAGTGTAACATTAACAGTGAACACTTTAAATTTCATTAAACATACAATAAAACATTTGACTCTCAAAAAATATTTTTGACTCATTCAAGTCAAATTCAATTCAAGGTGACTCTCAGATATTGGAGTCTAGGGGGAACCCTGCCTAATCCTATCCTAGCTATTTAATTTGTAACTACTGACACACTAGGCGGGTCGGGGGTATTAGTGAGCCACGCTCACTTTTGCACTTGTTTGAGATTCAAATCATTCAAGGTGTCATTACTTGCACTATACATCAGTGTCATAAATAATGTTGCAAAATTATTTTTTTCTGTCTTCTTCCTTGAATCTTTTGCACCAATTAGTTCCTCACTTTAGATATTTGTACTAAATTTGTATAAAGCCGAGTGACAAATCCGGGTTAGAATAAGTCTTCAGCAACCCATGCTTGTTGTGAGAGGCCACTAACAGGATCAGGTGTGTCATTGTATCCCAATAGCATATCATTAACAAGTTGGCATCATATAGCTGGAATATTACTGAGTGTTGCATTAAACAACAAACGAAAACAAAATAAACTTGCTTCCTAAGTCAGGTGAGCTACATAGCCTAGTGGCTCTATTTTTTTTCAATACTTCTTGGCTTTGCAAAAGTTTAAGTTGAATTAAAGAACATATTGTCCAGAGTGTTTCTTGCGATGTCTTGCACCCAATCATTTTAATATGATCCTAAACATCAACCTGGTTTCAATCTCTGATTGCATAGATAATTGTTTAAGGTACACCCACTAATACATGACAAGTATAATCTGACTGAAGTATATCTCCTTGATGCTGCACCTGAGTTTTGCTGCTGTTCTGGTACTGAGGACTGAAAGATCCACCCGATAAATGTTTTTATTGCCCAGCTGACTGATATAAGTTGTTGTTATTTTCTTCAGAAAACACTCGTGGCAGATGTTCAAACTGAAGAAGCCAAGTTTTCGGCCTGATAAGTGCGCTGATGGGATGAGCAGCCTTGAGAGGAAGGCCAAGTCACTCGGGCGGGATGGAAAGCCCAAGGTCAAGGTAGTGGTTCATTTTTAGCAGTATTGCAGATGATAGTCTTATCAAATACTTTCATTCTTTCACCTTATTCTGTGTGTGGAGAAATATAACTCATATCATTGCTTGTGTGGTAACATGGTTCAGGTGTCAGGCCTGTGTGTTCAGGTGAGGATGTGTCCACCTTGTGTGTTCAGGTGAGGATGTGTCCACCTTGTGTGTTCAGGTGAGGATGTGTTAGGCTTGTGTGTTCAGGTGATGATGTGTCAGGCTTGTGTGTTCAGGTGAGGATGTGTCCACCTTGTGTGTTCAGGTGATGATGTGTCCTCCTTGTGTGTTCAGGTGAGGATGTGTTAGGCTTGTGTGTTCAGGTGATGATGTGTCCTCCTTGTGTGTTCAGGTGATGATGTGTCCTCCTTGTGTGTTCAGGTGAGGATGTGTCCACCTTGTGTGTTCAGGTGATGATGTGTCCTCCTTGTGTGTTCAGGTGATGATGTGTCCACCTTGTGTGTTCAGGTGATGATGTGTCCTCCTTGTGTGTTCAGGTGATGATGTGTTCGCCCACTTTGTGTGTTCAGGTGATGATGTGTCCACCTTGTGTGTTCAGGTGATGATGTGTCCTCCTTGTGTGTTCAGGTGAGGATGTGTCAGGCTTGTGTGTTCAGGTGACGATGTGTTCACCTTGTGTGTTCAGGTGATGATGTGTCCACCTTGTGTGTTCAGGTGAGGATGTGTCAGGCTTGTGTGTTCAGGTGAGGATGTGTCCACCTTGTGTGTTCAGGTGATGATGTGTCCACCTTGTGTGTTCAGGTGATGATGTGTCCTCCTTGTATGTTCAGGTGATGATATGTCCACCTTGTGTGTTCAGGTGATGATGTGTTCACCTTGTGTGTTCAGGTGATGATGTGTCCTCCTTGTGTGTTCAGGTGAGGATGTGTCAGGCTTGTGTGTTCAGGTGACGATGTGTTCACCTTGTGTGTTCAGGTGATGATGTGTCCACCTTGTGTGTTCAGGTGAGGATGTGTCAGGCTTGTATGTTCAGGTGATGATATGTCCACCTTGTGTGTTCAGGTGATGATGTGTTCACCTTGTGTGTTCAGGTGATGATGTGTCCTCCTTGTGTGTTCAGGTGAGGATGTGTCAGGCTTGTGTGTTCAGGTGATGATGTGTTCGCCCACTTTGTGTGTTCAGGTGATGAGTCCAGGGGACTTCAACTACGAGGTCCCCCCAATCGTCCAGCAGCCCCTGACCAGTGTCACAGTCCAAGCGGGTGATACAGCCATCCTCACATGTAAGATATGTGGCCGACCTCGCCCCAACATCAGCTGGCGCTTCAACGACGCCACCACCATCCTCCCAGGTCCACGAATACTGCTGCTGTACAATGAAGAGGGTGTGGCTACTCTGCAGGTAAGACTGACAAGTGCGGGGGAATCCCTGGATGCTGCTGCAACCTATGCATCATTTAAGCAAAAGTCTCGTATATAGCATATATTGGCTGCTGAGTAAAGGGTCATTATTTGCAGCCACTATAAGGCCACGAAGGTTGACTTTCTAAAGAAAATACACAATCCAATGTATCTATGCAGTTGGAGGTTCAGATGGAATCTACGGAAATTGGACACACAAAACTTTTGTGAAAGATAATGATAGAACCATTGAGTTGAAGAACGTGATATGGCAATTCAAAACATACACACTCAAATTCGATCCTCACAATCAGTGAAACATTTGCAACTGCTTATGGAGTTTGTCATAACATAACTGTTATATATATTATCCAATAGCATGAGGTGGTTCGATGAACAAATTAACCTCAACAAACGATACAGATGACTATCCCGTGTGGTGTATTAAGATATAATGCTTGACCTTGACCTTCTTGCAGATCACTCAGGTGTCCTTGTCTGATGCGGGAGAGTACGCCTGCTTCGCAAGTAGCGAGATTGGCTCCATCGTGACCCGCGCCAACCTCACAGTACTAGGTGGGAAATACTTGGTCCTAAGACCTTCCTGCTCATATCACACGACACCAAGTCTCATGTCAGATTAGGATGTGTCTGGTCTCATCTTAACAGGGATGTTTGGTCTCATATCACACAGGGATGTCTGGTCTCATATCACACAGGGATGTCTGGTCTCATATCACACAGGGATGTGTCTCATATCACACAGGGATGTCTGGTCTCATATCACACAGGGATGTCTGGTCTCATATCACACAGGGATGTGTCTCATAGCACACAGGGATGTCTGGTCTCATATCACACAGGGATGTGTCTCATATCACACAGGGATGTCTGGTCTCATATCACACAGGGATGTCTGGTCTCATATCACACAGGGATGTGTCTCATAGCACACAGGGATGTCTGGTCTCATATCACACAGGGATGTCTGGTCTCATATCACACAGGGATGTGTCTCATATCACACAGGGATGTCTGGTCTCATATCGCACAGGAATGTGTCTCATATCACACAGGGATGTCTTGTCTCATATCACACAGGGATGTGTCTGGTCTCATATCACATAGGGATGTCTGGTCTCATCTAAACAGGGATGTCTGGTCTCATATCACACAGGGATAGACCGCCTCCGTGGTCTAGTGGTAGAGCGTCCGCCCAGAGAGCGGAAGGTCCGGGGTTCGATCCCCGACCGTGTCATACCAAAAGACGTTAAAACATGGTACTTGTTGTTACCCTGTCTGGCGCTCGGCATTAAGGGGTTAAAACAAGGACTGGTCGGCTCGGAGTCAGTATACTGTGTCTGAGTGGGGTATTCATGTTAAACTGCAGCATGGTATCTCAGTGAGCTAGCACTATAATTCGGCATCGGTCCAAAACTAGTATAAGCAGCCACACAAACACACACATGTACATGCACGTCGCTATATATGTGCAATAATCTTGGATGCGACTTTAAACCCCATTTCACCTCACCTCACACAGGGGTGTGTCTGGTCTCGTATCACATAGGGATGTCTGGTCTCATATCACACAGGGATGTCTGGTCTCATATCACACAGAGATGTCTGGTCTCATACACAGAGATGTCTGGTCTCCTATCACACAGGGATATCTGGTCTCATATCACATAGGCATGTGTCTGGTCTCATATCACACGGGGTTGTGTATTGTCATATCACTCAGGCATATACAATCTACAAGTGATCACCTTCCTAATATACAATCCATAGATGATCACCCATGCTATACATGATCCACATGTGATCCTTGCAACCTTGTCTGTTTAAATGTGTGTGTATTCCTGCACCATCTCCAATCTGTTATGATATACGCCCTTGATCCATTCACTGTCACAGCTTCTTTTGTAGGCTGTTTGGAATACTAGGATGAATATCAAGAAAGGTCCAATGAAATTACTCTCTGGAGTGAGAAAAAGTCTGCGCCAGCTTAGAGACTGGAGAGATGGAGGTGTGGGGATTAAGCTGTGGTGGTAATGGGTCCAGAGTATTTATCCTAATAGAATGGGGACATGGTACGCGGGATGATCCGGTCCTGTCTATGTTGGTTTGTTCCCAATGTTCTCCTGTTGGCAGATCGGCCTGGGGCCCCGGGGCAGCCTGTGATCCGCAACCAGGTGGGGACGGCTGTGCACCTGGAGTGGTCACCGCCTCCAAACTCTCACTGTGGACAAATTCAGGGCTACACCGTGGAGTTCAGGGAGAAAGGTCAGGATACATGGACAACTTAACATTGTCATTAGATCTAGGAGGGATGGATGAAGTTAGACATGAAGCATTATAGCTGAGTTCATAATACTTGGAGGTTTCTTGGGTTGACAGATCCACAGCTGGATTTAGTGGGGTGTTCAGTTCAGTTCAGAATATGCTTCATGCAAACAGGAATGTTTGGGTTTTTGTTATTTCATGTCATCAAATTATGACTTTATATCTGAGTACAACAAAGGTATATGACTATTCATTATTCAGGACAATAACACCAGTGGTAGGGTGTTGATGAGGGTGAGACAATGGAGGTGGGGTGTTGATGAAGGTGAGAAAATGGAGGTGGAGTGTTGATTAGGGTGAGACAATGGAGAAGGGGTGTTGATGAGGGTGAGACAATGGAGACGGAGTGTTGATTAGGGTGAGACAATGGAGGTTGGGTGTTGATGAGGGTCAGACAATGGAGTCGGAGTGTTGATTAGGGTGAGACAATGGAGATGGGGTGTTGATGAGGGTGAGACAATGGAGGTGGGGTGTTGATGAGGGTGAGACAATGGAGATGGGGTGTTGATGAGGGTGAGACAATGGAGTCGGAGTGTTGATTAGGGTGAGACAATGGAGGTTGGGTGTTGATGAGGGTGAGACAATGGAGGTTGGGTGTTGATGAGGGTGAGACAATGGAGGTTGGGTGTTGATGAGGGTGAGACAATGGAGGTGGGGTGTTGATGAGGGTGAGACAATGGAGTCGGAGTGTTGATTAGGGTGAGACAATGGAGGTGGAGTGTTGATGAGGGTGAGACAATGGAGGTGGGATGTTGATGAAGGGCACTGTTGTTGCTTGCAGCCTCTGAAGTGTGGCAGTTGGCCATCCCGTACGTCCCCAACACATCCCAGGTCATCGGGGACCTGGAGCCGGGCATCACCTACCAGTTCCGGGTCAGCGCCAACAACGCCGTAGGCATCAGTGAACCGAGCCCCCCTTCAGTGTACGTCGCTGTGCCCACAGAGTATGGTGAGGAGCAAACAGATGGAGTTGTAGTAGTTGCTGTGTCTATAATATCATTGATCTAGTGTGTTTATGGGTAGTAGTCACTGTATCTATAATATCATTGATCTAGTGTGTTTATGGGTAGTAGTCACTGTATCTATGATGTCATTGATCTAGTGTGTTTATGGGTAGTAGTCACTGTATCTATGATGTCATTGATCTAGTGTGTTTATGGGTAGTAGTCACTGTCTTTAATGTCATTGATCTAGTGTGTTTATGGGTAGTAGTCACTGTATCTATGATGTCATTGATCTAGTGTGTTTATGGGTAGTAGCCACTGTATCTATGATGTCATTGATCTAGTGTGTTTATGGGTAGTAGTCACTGTATCTATAATATCATCGATCTAGTGTGTTTATGGGTAGTAGTCACTGTATCAATAATATCATTGATCTAGTGTGTTTATGGGTAGTAGTCACTATATCTATAATATCATCGATCTAGTGTGTTTATGGGTAGTAGTCACTGTATCTATAATATCATCGATCTAGCGTGTTTATGGGTAGTAGTCACTGTATCTATAATATCATCGATCTAGTGTGTATATAGGTATTGTCAAGTCCCTCTGTGTGAGCAGGACACAGTTGTATAATTGCGATGACATTGATGATGTCCAATTCTCCACGCCCACAGAGCTGAGTGCCAAGGAGGAGGCAACAGGTGCCATATGGAAGGCCACCTATGATAATGACTTCGGTGATGCAGGAGAAATTGGAAGGTAAGCCATGGAAAACTTTAACGTCGGAGGATAATTACACCTCAACCCTGAGGTAACAGTACATACATAGTCGTATCATTAGGATCAATATATCTGTGATCTGTGATCAAATTTCACATGGCCGAGAATAGAAAACGTTTTTAGTGAAAAATCAAAGGTTGCTGCTGTGGCCATGACTTATAGGAAGACAAACATGTCTTTACATTTTTTCGAAGTTTCGGTCCAGTTATCTGTTAACAAACTTATGGTTTGGGGTACCAGTGATACATTGCCCCTCCCTAGGGCAAACTTGTTACAATTGGAGACATCAGATGCTGTGTGTTTCAACAAGAAGTTGGTTCTCCAGACAACCAGCTTGTGACACTATCTGACATAAAGCTTTCTGTTGTGTCTACCAGAGGAAGGTTTGCAGTGGTCCGTAAGTGTATCCAGAAGTGCTCAGGCCAGGAGCTGGCAGCAAAAGTGATCTCGCGGAAGTTGGTGCGGAAGGAGGCGGTGGAGACGGAGTTCAACACACTGCAGAGTTTGCAACACTCGCACCTGGTGCAGGCGTACGACCTGTACGAGAGTCACGCCAACCTCATCATCATCATGCAACTGTGAGTAGCTCTTGTCTCCTCGTCCTGTCTGATTCGAGTTGTCCTGTTAGCGCTAGTCTCCTCATCCTGTCTACCAATAGTTGTTCTGAGTAGCTCCAGTCTCCTCGTCCTGTCTGCCTCTAGTTGTTCACAGTAGCTCCAGTCTCCTCGTCCTGTCTACCAATAGTTGTTCTGAGTAGCTCCAGTCTCCTCGTCCTGTCTACCAATAGTTGTTCACAGTAGCTCCAGTCTCCTCGTCCTGTCTACCAATAGTTGTTCTGAGTAGCTCCAGTCTCCTCGTCCTGTCTGCCTCTAGTTGTTCACAGTAGCTCCAGTCTCCTCGTCCTGTCTACCTCTAGTTCACAGTAGCTCCAGTCTCCTCGTCCTGTCTGCCTCTAGTTCACAGTAGCTCCAGTCTCCTCGTCCTGTCTGCCTCTCGTTGTTCTGAGTAGCTGAACTGTGACATGTGATCAATGACCTGTGACATGCGATGAATGACCTGTGACATGCGATGAATGAACTGTGGCATACGATGAATAAACTGTGCCATACAATGAATGAACTATGACATGTGATCAATGACCTGTGACATGCACTGAATGACCTGTGACATGCGATGAATGAATTGTGACATGCGATGAATGAACTGTGACATGTGATCAATGACCTGTGAAATGCGATGAATAAACTGTGCCATACAATGAATGAACTGTGACATGTGATTAATAAACTGTGCCATACAATGAATGACCTGTGACATGCGATGAATGACCTGTGACATGCGATGAATGACCTGTGACATGTGATGTGTGTTGCAGGCTGCCTCACGGCCGCCTGTTGGAATACATCTGCGGGAAGCCTCACTTTGACGAGATCCAAGCCGCGGAGTACATGAGACAACTTCTTGATGTAGTGCAGTACCTCCACAACTGCCGCATCGCTCACCTGGACATTAAGGTAGGTACCTCCACAACTGCCGCATCGCTCACCTGGACATTAAGGTAGGTACCTCCACAACTGCCGCATCGCTCACCTGGACATTAAGGTAGGTACCTCCACAACTGCCGCATCGCTCACCTGGACATTAAGGTAGGTACCTCCACAACTGCCGCATCGCTCACCTGGACATTAAGGTACGTACCTCCACAACTGCTGCATCGCTCACCTGGACATTAAGGTATGTACCTCCACAACTGCCGCATCGCTCCCCTGGACATTAAGGTATGTACCTCCACAACTGCCGCATCGCTCACCTGGACATTAAGGTACATACCTCCACAACTGCCGTATCGCTCACCTGGACATTAAGGTAGGTACCTCCACAACTGCCGCATCGCTCACCTGGACATTAAGGTAGGTACCTCCACAACTGCTGCATCGCTCCCCTGGACATTAAGGTAGGTACCTCCACAACTGCTGCATCGCTCACCTGGACATTAAGGTATGTACCTCAACAACTGCCGCATCGCTCACCTGGACATTAAGGTATGTACCTCCACAACTGCTGCATCGCTCACCTGGACATTAAGGTAGGTACCTCCACAACTGCTGCATCGCTCACCTGGACATTAAGGTATGTACCTCCACAACTGCTGCATCGCTCACCTGGACATTAAGGTAGGTACCTCCACAACTGCCACATCGCTCACCTGGACATTAAGGTATGTACCTCCACAACTGCCACATCGCACACCTGGGTTCCGATATACAAAACAACCTTAGCGCTACCACTGTCTTAAGTCTATCTTAAGGTATGGGAGACACAATCACCTTACCGCTAAGATCGCTTTGCACAACGGCATCCTGGACATTAAGGTACATCCCTCCACAACTGCATGTGTTATTCTGATGTCATGTGCTACATGTATTCTCGTTATAGTCAGTCTCAGTCCCATATAATTATTATATTATGTGCTATTCCTATAATGTTCAGTGATATTCCCGTTTTATATTACGTGCTATTCCTATAATGTTCAGTGATATTCCCCTATTATATTATGCGCTATTCCTATAATGTTCAGTGATATTCACGTATTATATTATGCGCTATTCCTATCATGTTCAGTGATATTCACGTATTATATTATGCGCTATTCCTATAATGTTCAGTGATATTCCCTTATTATATTACGTGCTATACCTATAATGCTCAGTGATATTATCATATTATAGTATGTGCTATTCCTATAATGTTCAGTGATAATCCAGTATTATATTACGCGCTATTCCTATAATGTTCAGTGATATTCCCGTATTATATTATGCGCTATTCCTATAATGTTCAGTGATATTCCCGTTTCTTTATTACGTGCTATTCCTATAATGTTCAGTGATATTCCCGTATTATATTATGCGCTATTCCTATAATGTTCAGTGATATTCCCGTATTATATTATGCGCTATTCCTATAATGTTCAGTCTTATTCTCATGTTATGTGCTATTCCTGTTTTAGTCAGTGCCATTCTCCATATTACTGTGTTATGCAATGTGTTTGTCTTCACATTATCCAGCCTGAGAATCTTCTGGTGGAAGTTGGTGCCATGGGAACCGGTCTCAAGCTCACCGACTTTGGCGACGCCCGCCACATCTACAACAACTACTACATCCACCCCATCATGGGCAACACCGAGTTCATGAGTCCCGAGCTGATCAGTGGAACTCCAGTGGGACTCCTCACAGATGTCTGGTCAGTTTACCCACATCATGTTAACTCATTATAACATAGCTAATGAACAGTCTTGCTGCTTATACCCCCCGAGCTGATCAGTGGAACCCCTCACGGATGTCTGGTCAGTTTACCCACATCATGTTAACTCATTATAACACAGCTAATGAACAGTATTGCTGCTTATACCCCCATCTCTGCAACCCCATCATGATTGTATTCTTGTCCAGTCCATGATGGAGTGCAGATGTTGATGATGGAGTGCAGGTGTTGATGATGGAGTGCAGGTGTTGATGATGGAGTGCAGGTGTTGATGATGGAATGCAGGGGTTGATGATGGAATGCAGGGGTTGAAGTGCAGGTGTTGATGATGGAGTGCAGGTTTTGATGATGGAGTGCAGGTGTTGATGATGGAGTGCAGGTGTTGATGATGGAGCGTTGTTTGCAGGAGTATCGGCATCATCGTGTACGTGCTGCTCAGTGGAGTGTCCCCGTTCCTGGACGAGAGTCAGGAGGAGACGTGCTCCAACATCGTCCGTAACGACTACTGCTTCCCCGATGAGTACTTTGCAGGCATCTCCCAGGATGCCAAGGACCTGATCCGGACCATGCTTGTTGAAGAACTCAGGTAGGAAGTCCTCCCTCTCACCTCATCAACCCAATGTTGGAGTAAAGAGTGAGCTGCTGATCGGAAACCCTGCAGGACTGCAGACAAACAAACACACTTCAGCTCGTGCTGACATTGCACCACAAGCTGGGAGATTTGCATATCACATGGCTGGATTTTCTTTTATTTGTACACAAACTCACGTATACTGACATCACAGCAGTCCATACTATTGGAGGTCTTTAAATGTGATTTACAGATTTGCACAATTCAGAAGAAATTCTTCTCTTGTTCTATGATGTTGAGGAGTATGAGAAGACATCTTCACACCTCACAGTGGCTGTGCCACTACCTGTCTAATGAGGTTCAATGTTTGCATATGGAACCAGGGCTTTATCAAGGATTCCAAATTAAGAGCCAAGGCCTCTGAGCACGTCCAGGAAACTCCCTGCGAACCGTGCCATGATTGTAAACAAAGACTAATTAATCAAAGGAGAAATGTTTTTCACATGTTATATTTTCTATATATTATCTAAATATGTAGAATTTTCAAAATTGAAATGAATGATAATCCAAAAGAAGTGTAAGATGTGACAATCAGGACATCACACTGGCCTGAACTCAAGGTAGGACAACACACAATAAACAACACAGGGGAGATAACTGATATTTTATCATGCTTACTGTTGCATGGGTTCAACATGAGGATTGTCTCCCCTTGACCATCAGTGGAACTAGAGCTTGTGTTGCCTTCAGTATTACCTGGGATGAAATGCTGATAATGTCAGCCATACTGTGCTTACCATACTGTGATGATATCAACCAATCTCTGTAGCGTGCTGACCATACTGTGATAATATCAACCAATCTCTGTAGCGTGCTGACCATAATGTGATAATGTCAACCAATCTCTGTAGCGTGCTGACTATACTGTGATATGTCAACCAATCTCTGTAGCGTGCTGACCATACTGTGATAATGTCAACCAATCTCTGTAGCGTGCTGACTATACTGTGATAATGTCAACCAATCTCTGTAGCGTGCTGACCATACTGTGATAATGTCAACCAATCTCTGTAGCGTGCTGACCATACTGTGATAATGTCAACCAATCTCTGTAGCGTGCTGACCATACTGTGATAATGTCAACCAATCTCTGTAGCGTGCTGACCATACTGTGATAATGTCAACCAATCTCTGTAGCGTGCTGACCATACTGTGATAATGTCAACCAATCTCTGTAGCGTGCTGACCATACTGTGATAATGTCAACCAATCTCTGTAGCGTGCTGACCATACTGTGATAATGTCAACCAATCTCTGTAGCGTGCTGACCATACTGTGATAATATTCAGTTATACTGCTATGTTTTCAGCAAGCGCCCCTCTGCTCAGACGTGTATAGAATGTGCCTGGATTAAGAAAGCCTCTGTCCCGAGGAGTTCCCCGCTGCGTCCAAAACCTATTGCCACAGCTCGGTTGTGTGACTTCATTGAGCGGCGGCGACACCAGGTACCGACTTCTTGCCGGTCTGTTATAGGATCCAGTGATATAATATGATACAGTGATATAATATGATACAGTGATATAATATGATATGATACAATATGATATGATACAATATGATATGATACAATGATATAATATGATACTGTGATAATAAACAATCCTATAGCAATACACAGTTGTACAAGCTATGCAAATAGCAATACACAGTTGTACAAGCTATACAAATAGTAATACACAGTTGTACAAGCTATACAAATAGTAATACACAGTTGTACAAGCTATACAAATAGTAATACACAGTTGTACAAGCTTTACAAATAGCAATACACAGTTGTACAAGCTATACAAATAGCAATATACAGTTGTACAAGCTATACAAATAGCAATACACAGTTGTACAAGCTATACAAACAGCAATACACAGTATTACAAGCTATGCAAATAACAAAACACAGTTGTACAAGCTATACAAATAGCAATACACAGTTGTACAAGCTATACAAATAACACTACACAGTTGTACAAGCTATACAAATAGCAATAGACAGTTGTACAAGCTATACAAATAACAATACACAGTTGTACAAGCTATGCAAATAGCAATACACAGTTGTACAAGCTATGCAAATAACAAAACACAGTTGTACAAGCTATACAAATAGCAATACACAGTTGTACAAGCTATACAAATAACACTACACAGTTGTACAAGCTATACAAATAACAATACACAGTTGTACAAGCTATACAAACAGCAATACACAGTTGTACATGCGTGTAGATTGTGGTGTGAATGTCCTGAGTGTGTGTAGATTGTGGTGTGAATGTCCACAGTGTGTGTGTAGATTGTGGTGTGAATGTCCACAGTGTGTGTGTAGATTGTGGTGTGAATGTCCTGAGTGTGTGTAGGTTGTGGTGTGAATGTCCACAGTGTGTGTGTAGATTGTGGTGTGAATGTCCACAGTGTGTGTAGATTGTGGTGTGAGTGTATACAGTGTGTGTGTAGATTGTGGTGTGAATGTCCACAGTGTGTGTGTAGATTGTGGTGTGAATGTCCACAGTGTGTGTGTAGATTGTGGTGTGAATGTCCACAGTGTGTGTAGATTGTGGTGTGAGTGTATACAGTGTTTGTGTAGATTGTGGTGTGAATGTCCACAGTGTGTGTAGATTGTGGTGTGAATGTCCACAGCATGTGTAGGTTGTGGTGTGAATGTCCACAGCATGTGTAGATTGTGGTGTGAATGTCCACAGTGTGTGTGTAGATTGTGGTGTGAATGTCCACAGTGTGTGTAGATTGTGGTGTGAATGTCCACAGTGTGTGTGTAGATTGTGGTGTGAATGTCCTGAGTGTGTGTAGATTGTGGTGTGAATGTCCACAGTGTGTGTAGATTGTGGTGTGAGTGTATACAGTGTTTGTGTAGATTGTGGTGTGAGTGTATACAGTGTTTGTGTAGATTGTGGTGTGAGTGTATACAGTGTTTGTGTAGATTGTGGTGTGAATGTCCACAGCATGTGTAGGTTGTGGTGTGAATGTCCACAGCATGTGTAGATTGTGGTGTGAATGTCCACAGTGTGTGTGTAGATTGTGGTGTGAATGTCCACAGTGTTTGTGTAGATTGTGGTGTGAATGTCCACAGTGTGTGTAGATTGTGGTGTGAGTGTATACAGTGTGTGTGTAGATTGTGGTGTGAATGTCCACAGTGTGTGTGTAGATTGTGGTGTGAATGTCCACAGTGTGTGTGTAGATTGTGGTGTGAGTGTATACAGTGTTTGTGTAGATTGTGGTGTGAATGTCCACAGTGTGTGTGTAGATTGTGGTGTGAATGTCCACAGTGTGTGTAGATTGTGGTGTGAGTGTATACAGTGTGTGTGTAGATTGTGGTGTGAATGTCCACAGTGTGTGTGTAGATTGTGGTGTGAATGTCCACAGTGTGTGTAGATTGTGGTGTGAGTGTATACAGTGTGTGTGTAGATTGTGGTGTGAATGTCCACAGTGTGTGTGTAGATTGTGGTGTGAATGTCCACAGCATGTGTAGGTTGTGGTGTGAATGTCCACAGTGTGTGTGTAGATTGTGGTGTGAATGTCCACAGTGTGTGTAGATTGTGGTGTGAGTGTATACAGTGTGTGTGTAGATTGTGGTGTGAATGTCCACAGTGTGTGTGTAGATTGTGGTGTGAATGTCCACAGTGTGTGTAGATTGTGGTGTGAGTGTATACAGTGTTTGTGTAGGTTGTGGTGTGAATGTCCACAGTGTGTGTAGATTGTGGTGTGAATGTCCACAGTGTGTGTAGATTGTGGTGTGAATGTCCACAGCATGTGTAGGTTGTGGTGTGAATGTCCACAGCATGTGTAGATTGTGGTGTGAATGTCCACAGTGTGTGTGTAGATTGTGGTGTGAATGTCCACAGTGTGTGTAGATTGTGGTGTGAATGTCCACAGTGTGTGTGTAGATTGTGGTGTGAATGTCCACAGTGTGTGTAGATTGTGGTGTGAGTGTATACAGTGTGTGTGTAGATTGTGGTGTGAATGTCCACAGCGTGTGTAGATTGTGGTGTGAATGTCCACAGTGTGTGTAGATTGTGGTGTGAATGTCCACAGCATGTGTAGATTGTGGTGTGAATGTCCACAGCGTGTGTAGATAGTGATGTGAATGTC
Source organism: Haliotis rufescens (assembly GCF_023055435.1). Taxonomy (NCBI): domain Eukaryota; kingdom Metazoa; phylum Mollusca; class Gastropoda; order Lepetellida; family Haliotidae; genus Haliotis; species Haliotis rufescens. Next base: position 92,069 of record NW_025963845.1, read on the forward strand.
CTGAGTGTGTGTAGATTGTGGTGTGAATGTCGGTGTGTATAGATTGTGGTGTGAATGTCGGTGTGTATAGATAGTGGTGTGAATGTCGGTGTGTATAGATTGTGATGTGAATGTCGGTGTGTGTAGGTTGTGGTGTGAATGTTGGCGTGTGTGTAGATTGTGGTGTGTGTGTCTACGCCGTATGTGTTGATTGTGGTGTGAATGTTGGTGTGTGTAGATTGTGGTGTGAATGTTGGCATGTGTAGATTGTGGTGTGTGTGTCTACGCCGTGTGTGTAGATTGTGGTGTGAATGTCAGTGTGTGTAGATTGTGGTGTGAATGTCCACAGTGTGTGTAGATTGTGGTGTGAATGTCCACAGTGTGTGTGTGTAGATTGTGGTGTGAATGTTGGCGTGTGTAGATTGTGGTGTGAATGTTGGTGTGTGTAGATTGTGGTGTGAATGTCCACAGTGTGTGTGTGTAGATTGTGGTGTGAATGTTGGCGTGTGTAGATTGTGGTGTGTGTGTCTATGCCGTGTGTGTAGATTGTGGTGTGAATGTTGGTGTGTGTAGATTGTGGTGTGAATGTTGGCGTGTGTAGATTGTGGTGTGTGTGTCTACGCCGTGTGTGTAGATTGTTGTGTGAATGTCGGTGTGTGTAGATTGTGGTGTGAATGTTGGCGTGTGTAGATTGTGGTGTGTGTGTCTACGCCGTGTGTGTAGATTGTTGTGTGAATGTCGGTGTGTGTAGTTTGACTCACTTGTACTTCCATTGTGTTTGCAGAGTGACACCATGAAGGTGATGTCCTAGCCGGAGCCTCCTCCATTGTCTGTGATGCTAGCAGCCTTCAACACACGGCCCCAATGTCTAGCGTGTGGCTGAATGCATGATGTGACCCTCAACATGGATAGGTCTGCTCTACCTCTCCCGATCTGCCCATGAAGTTGCAGCAAGGTCAAGTCCACCGCCTACTGTCTACTGTCTATTGTGTAGATGTGTCAGACAGATCGACATGTCTTGCAGGACGAAGGAAATTGCTGCATCAACATGGACAACACAACATCTGCAACTTGGACGACACAACATCAGCAACGTGAACGACACAACAACATCAGCATCCCCCATCATGCTCTGTTCCGTGGAGTCCGAGAAAACCGCTGCATTGGGAGGAGGCTGCGACACATGCTTCATCACTAGTGTGACACCCACAACATTTCCTTTGATTTGTGAAATATTTGGCCGGACTGAAAATGAGAGGAACTTTAGTAGCACATTTAAGATGATTACCTAAACTGATGGGAGGTTTTGTCTAGGTGCATCATTGTGCAGATGTCAGGCTTTTGCTGAACGTGAATGGCCAATGTCTGAAGGGAGTATGTACATTGAGGTAGTTCTAGTCCAACATCTTTCTGATTATGACAAGTTGAGCCAATGATTGTACACTCCAGATGTATGAAATATAAGAGTTCATTTCGATTCTATCTTTCACTGCAAGATGGGGTGTGTCTGCCAGTACAATACAATATTCTCCATAGATGTGCCAAGGGTGTGGTGTCCTTGTGCCAGCAGTGGGGCGGCGTGTGGGAAGAGGTGGCCAGATGCGCCTCCACTGTAAGGGGGCTGATGTGTATCCTCTGTGAATTAATCATTTAATGTGACATGTGAATAAAAACATTGCAATAGATGGTAGAGTACTCCATGAAGATAGTCAATTGTGCCAAGTCGTGATGGCGTGCTGCCCAGTAGTCATGGCTTGCTGTAGACTGTACATCCTGGTTCCTGTAAATACAACCACTTTATTCCACCATGCGTAATGAAACAAGGACATTTTACATTTCAGTGTAATCATTTTCACATTTTTTACCTTTTCCGATGCAATTTGATCATGAATGGTGATTGTGTATTTATTCCCTGGTTCTTTCATCTTCAAAATAAGAATGCTTTTGTGTAACAGGGGTAGATAACTCTGCTGTCCCAACTCTCTGCAGCCATGTGACGTCTCTACCGCTGATGCTGCTTGTCTAGAAATAAACACGGTATCTTCACTCCGGTAATTCGCCACAAAATACTTTTGCCTAATTTAGGTTATTTAAAACAGGCTTTGTCAAGACCTGTGTCATAGAAGTAAGCAACATTTCTAGATTTGTAAACTCTTGTGTTTATGATAACATTTGACTGTGTATCACGGGGAAGAGTGCAACTTGTGCGATCATCTGGGTGACCACACGTCATGTTTCGTTTTCGTATGACGCGAGGTTGTTCAGTAGCTGTTTATTTCTGTTTAATGGTAGAACATTATTAAGTGGTTTACATCTATGAAGACATTACTGAGTGGTTTACATCTGTGAAAACATTGTTGATTTGTTCACATCATTATTCGCACCCTAGAATTATCGCCACTCGCCCCGCAGTTCTCAGTATTCCTCGTGAGCTGTGATATTCGGACATCGGATCGGAATGTAGTGGAACTCTGATACTGATGGAAACATTTGTTTACACACCTGAGGCTGTACCTAGCCGAACCTGGAGATCGTGGGGGGTCATGACGTAGTCGACCCACACAGTGTAGTGGCAGTAGTGTACTTAATGCTCATAGTTAAAAAGGTTTTCATGACAGAAAATTCCAATGACTTTTGTTAACAATTTACCTTTTGGGTTCAGTATTTATTTCCATGTAATGTGTTTCTAGTCCGTGTGTTTGATCACCAGAACTCGGTACTCCTAATGAAGTCTCGTACACACGGGCGGTGCATGGGCCATCAGCCGGGTGCAGGCGAGGTGGCCGACTTCAGTACTTGTATAATTGTTATTATGATATCATATGTTGCTATGAAACATAAAAAGCATCAATAATATCACCTGTGTTTGTGCTTTGTTTGTGCTTTGTAGGACAGTCTGTGGTTCCAGCAGTTTTACCTGCAGTGTAAACACAATGTAGTGAGGTTTCAGTGAATGAATGTTGTGGCAGTCAGCCTTAGTTCGTAGTTATGGCATCAGCCTGTAAATGGCTGAATCTGAAAAATACACACCAGGGCTAATGGTAAGGGCGAGGATCAATGGGGCGTCCTCATTGGAAGTGAGTATGCTTTTACACCTCTTTTTTTGCAATATTCCAGTCATGTCACGTTGGGAGACACAAGAAATGGGTTTTACACATTGTACCTATGTGAGGCGTCACAATTCGCTGTGCAGTGTTGTGTCCTGGGGCATGCCAGGAACATATGATTGTGGATTCGAATCCCGGTTCCCCATGATTATGTTTCTATGTTTGTCAGCTTCATCCATGCTCCTGGGTTTCACCGAAGTGGTAGACATTAACAACCTGCATCACTTTGGACCTTCCTCCCACATTAAGCTGACACCCCGTGATATAACTGGAATATTGTTCAAAGCAGGGATAAACCCAACTCACTCAATCAGACGAGTGAAGGCTTTAACCACGAGGTTACCCTGTTGTGGGGAACTCGGCTCACAGCTCAGGCAGTTGATTTGAAGTAAACAGCTTTAGATGCAGATATGGGTGGGTGGTCCGGCATTGCAAGAATAACCAGTTAAGGCAGACAGGACTGTGCATGTGAGTAGTAAGTCGGTCGCCGGACGATGATAGTAAGTAATAAACATTGTAAACAACATGTACTCCTCTCTGATGTTGGCATGTGTAATAAATAAGTAACCTTTTCTTCGGTAGCTACGGTACCGTATCCCCTTGTCCATTCACCATCCAGTGTCAGTTTTCTATACGTCACTACAGGGCAACGTCGGCCAACGTACGCTGTAGTGTTTACAGCTGATGTCTACATCTCAGGACGGCTACAAATCATAAATTATTTTAAAATCTATATATCAATCTTTTTAATCACTTACTCCAAACGCGACTACTTCATTCACCGAAAGTGAACTTTGAATAAGGATTCCAGATCGAAATAAACAACGGTGGCTTTTTCGAATCTTGTTTTCCAAAATCCACACCTGTTGAGATTTTCTCACCTAACGGTCATCGCAGCTAATTGTACAGGTGCTAGACAGGAGACAGTGCCCCCCGCTACTGACAGCCCTACAATGCGTACTGCAGGTACATGCGTTTGTAAAGGTCTAGAGGCTGCCTGTACTTAGAGATTGGCGACAAAACAAATGTACATTTCCATGTGCACTGTAATCACATGAAGGCTGCGACAGAGTCGAGGACCTATCCGAAATGTCGTGGGGTTTGATACGTTCAAGTTCTGCTTAATTACCTCTGTAATTGCTGGAACCCTGCTGCTGACATTACTTTACATACATTACATACTTTACTTCGAGCCAGACGCGGGGCAACTGTGACAAGCAGGGTTTTTTTCAGTGGCTATAAAAGCTCAGTACAAGACCGCATTCTGTTATCTTGGCAGACTAAAACTTCCCCTAATAACTCCCTCCTTGGTCGTATACGGCTTGGCTGGTCGAGCGGCTGCATGGACGGCGGTGTTACCGCGGTGGATGTAGCCGAGGTCCACGTCGTCCACCTCAACGTTTGGAGTCTACTGCTTCAACAACATGCGGAGCAACCTAAGGTAGGCGGTGTTGACATCCGTCAACCGGTTTTGTTTTTGCCCGGACCTTATGTCCACCATATGTCTACACTTCCACATGCCATAGTTGCACTGTAAGAACGAAACAAGCCGTAGCACTGAATACATAATGTCATACCAATAGGTTTATAAGGGCTATATACGCAATTGTTTTGTTTGTCGTTAAACGCCGCACTCGGCAATATTCCAGCTGTATGATGGCGGTCTGTAAATAATCGGGTCTCGGCCAGACAATCCAGTGATTGACATCATGAGAATCGATTCACGCAATTGGGATGCGATAACATGCATCAACCGAGTCAGCGAATCTGACCACCCGATCCCGCTAGTCGCCTCTCACAACAAGCATTGTCGCGTTTTACGGCAAGCATGGGTTGCTGAAGACCCATTCTACCTCGGATCTTCACGGGTCTGTTGAATGACATCTTTTGCGAAATGTCAATTGTTGGCAGTAATAGCTATATACTGTTTTAGCTTTCACTCCAATCACGTGGTAGTTAACACTAATGACAGGAATAATAATTATGACCCCGCCTAAATTCACCATAAAGGATTTACGTCCCTTGGGTGTAGCAGGATCCTATGATCGTCTATTCGAATACATGGCTTCTTCCTGGTTGTGATCATTGTCTTTGTCCGCACCATACCCGGCGGCAAAGGGAAACTCGTGGGGTTGTGCTGATTTCACAATCATTAATAAACAATTATATAAAGTCTGTCGACTTTAGGTAGACACGGTTGTTGATGTAATGCAGACACCATTGTTGCCATAGCGTCGGTGACGTCACAGTCTACTAAATGTATACTGTACACAGCAATGTACGCCGCGTTACACCCGTCACTATGTAGGACACAACACTCTTGTGGGAAGCAGTCACCAAATAAATAATATCTTGTCCAATTCAGCGTCGGTGGTCCGAGGCAAGGGTTTGACCATTTCAACGAATGGTATACCCTATATTTAAAATGTGTTTTCCGACAACTGTCTGTTCGTGTCATCTGTTATTTACTTCTTAGTTTTTTTTGTAAATTGTATCTAGCAGCTGTCAACTGGGAGCGCAGACTGGCCAAGAAACGAGCATTAAAGTGCAGTAAAACATTCTTCAAGCTCAGTAAAGCACTTTAGCATTTATGAGAAGAGCATCAGTTAAATATCACTTGTTAAGTAGAATAACTACCTACCGTAACCTGTTCTGGTTAGCGACCAGTTATCGCCGAGGTCAAACTACCGAAACAGCGCGCACATGATCCCATCTCGTTTTAATTAGAAGAGAGAAATATTTACATGAAAAGTATGAACAAGACGGACTCTTGTGACGAAATATTTTAGAAACACACCATATAATCACCTTGTTCAAATACCACTTCAGTAAAAACACGCGGGTGGTGTCACGTGACTAATTCACGCGAAAATAAAAATCGAACATGCACATTCAGTTCTGTCATTACTTACTATCTGTCTGTCATTTCTTCCCAAAGAAACAATGCTAAAACCTATTTGAGCTATTTTCCCCAAACTACAGAGTTGAATTTCACTAGTGCACAGTAGCACATATATGAAGAATTTCACAAAATAATCACACGACACGACTTGCCCTCTTCTATGTTTCGGTTCAATCTTCAGGGAAATTATGATAAAGATAGAGAAGATAAAACTACTGCAACATGTACGACAGCAAGTCGGGGCGTGCATCAACAAAGTCAGCGTGGCTGGCCACCCGATCCCGTTAGTCCCCTCTTACGACAAGCATGGATAACTGAAGACCTATTCTACCCCGGATCTTCACAGATAAATAGAAATGACGCATTATATTAGTGATAAAAATAACGACTATATTTCTGTAGTGCCTGTAGGCATGCTCACAGCCCCACAGCGACCCCGTTATTACCCCAGTGTGTTCTCAAAGGTCTCAGCACCCTGAGGAATAGTGTGTTCGTGTGTCCACTATTCCGCCTTATGTTTCAATCCATGACGTTAGTACAACCTCAGTGTATCATTCAATCAGGTACACTGCACGTTCAAATAGTAGCCCGATGTATTGTCAAAACATGTGTTTCTGTATCCCAGGTTCGTGGTCATCCTTGCCTGCGTCATGCTGCTGTTATGGATCTCACTCAACACATCAGTTTTCCTTCAAAACCAGAGACCCGACACAATCCCGTGTAGACTTCCCATCACACATACACCCGAGTCCCACTCGAAGTCCGCCTGCACTGTGGTCACCCACGTCGCATTTCTGAAGGTGCACAAGGCAGGCAGTTCCACGGTGGCGAACATCATACAGCGCTTTGGAATCCAGAGAAACCTCTCTTTTGTTGTTCCCAAAAAACCGTTCCACGGGTTAAGCTACAACTACATCGGCGGGGCTCGGGACACCGTCAGCAGAGACAATGTCATTCCGCCGCCGGCAGGCACAACGTACGACGTGTTGTGGAACCACGTCGTCTACAATCGCAGTGCCTTCAAGAACGTCATGCCGGCGGACACCAGATACATCTCTATCGTCAGACATCCAATGGATCAGTTTGTGTCAGCTTTTGAATACTATGGCCCTGGACAGCACGTCACTGACGCGTTCTGGGGGCTTAAAGACCACCAATCTATTGTCAATGGCTTTCTGGATAATCCGTGGGATTTTGAAGACAAAGATGTCGTGATGAGTCATACCCTCAACTCTCTGGCATACGACTTCGGTTTCACGGACGAAATGATTCAGAACAAAACTAGTCGTTTTCTCTACTTGACACAGATGGCAGAAGATTTCCAGCTGGTGATGGTAATGGAACATTTCGACGAGTCACTGGTGCTTCTAAAGCGGTACTTTTGTTGGAGCACTAAAGATATTTTGTACTTACCCAAAAACAAGAATGAAAAAAAGAAAAGGCTTACATTCACTGACAAATATCGTGAACGTCATCGCCAGGTGGCAGAGACAGATTACGACATCTACGCCTACTTCCGGTCACTTTTCTGGAGGAAGGTTTGGGAAGAGGGTCCGTCGTTCCACTCCGAGGTGGCGCACTTCAAATATGTCAACTCAGTCGTCACTGATCACTGCCTCTTGAACAAAACTCTCCATGTGGCGGCAAGTCCCTGGGATGAACCCTACACGGTCAACTGGATGGATTGTCACTACATAAACAGCAACGAACTCGACCTGTATGACGTCATTTACAACAGCACGGTGGGCAGGACACAGCAGTAGGGTCCAGTAACACCTGAGAGAGAGAGAGAGAGAGAGAGAGAGAAGGGGGGGGGGGGGGGGGGGGGGGGGGGTTAAAAGATCGTACATGGAACAATCTTAGTTGACCTGTATTACACAAGCACTAAGTCATGGGCATTCATGCAATATTAATCTATAATGAGCTGTAACAGGTGGCATGTCCCTTAATCATCTAATAGTACTTTTGGTGTTTGACGTCAGTGCGCCAACTGTGCTAGACGATAAGGTTTTACTTTAATGTTTAAACTTTAACTTACATTTTGTATGCTGATGTAAATTATGTATATCTGTGTGTACATGTTTGTAAACGTATGCACGTAAAGGTCGGTGTGTGACAGTGTGCGATTACAAGTATCCTTGGTTACATCCTCTGGAGTTGTATATAATTGTAAAATGTCAGGTTATCTTCATTTTCCGCATAGACGACATTGATTGATTTGACATAGTACATTGCAGTCAGCAGATTAATATAGAAACCTGAACGAGCTTTCGCGAGTTCGATACAAGAACCCTTCAAGAGTGTCATCAACTTTGTATTACACGGGAGCTCGTTTAGTATTTTGTTTATTACTTGCCGTTTAAAACTGTTTAAAACCTCATTTGATGGAAACAAAATCAATGGAAACACTTCATCATATTTTCAAATTCATTGTTTTGCCTTAAGGCACTTAAAGTGTTTCGTCATATATCCTATAATCCTCGACTTCTTAGACCTTTTCAATCTTTCAACTGGCCAATGTGACATCTCTTTTGCTGGTTGCCAAGTCACGTAGGCATCTTGACAAACCGTTTTCCCCACTCCATATTCCGTATAGTGATTTCAAACCAACCATCAAAACTTATACCCGGGAAGATATGCAAAACTGGTGGGACACCCATGTAGGAATTAATAAACTTAAATTTAAACCAACAATCGGTCATACCTTCTTGGGTTGTCAGTCAAGACATGATATCACACAAATATCTGCTTAAGACACATGAGGACGAACCTCCTAAGTGTATCCCTTGTGATGAAAGGTTCACCGTCGAGCATATATTGCAATAGCAAGGGATTCACATTATCAAATAGTAGATCTGAAAGATCTCTTTTCCCGTTACGCGGGCATCTAATCTAAGCTACACGAAAGAAATTGGTCTGTATAATAAATTGAAATATGTATGTGAGTAACTAAATGTTTGTTTATAAAATTGGTGTGATGCTTCTCTCAACAAAGATTATCGAAGGCTCTGCCCAGGAAGTTAAAGTACCGTAAAGAGATTGCTCACCCCCCCCCCCCCCCTCACTCAGTTGATCGAACTATGGGAATTCCCGCCATAAACGATGAATACAATATGTCACTGTCGGGTGTGAATATGCAGACATCGACGCGATCCACTGTATAATCCATTTGACTTCAACAGAATTATGCAAACACATCGAAAGTTGACATGTATTAATTAGTCACAATAGAACCCCATGACGTAATTTGTGAAATCTTATTGCAAGATTGACCCGCACAACATGGCCCTGTGACGTCATCCTAGCACACAAGGTCGCATCGGCAGTACAAAAGCACGCGCTTTGGCATCAAACGATGTTTCATTCAGATGTATTTTTATTAAGGGGATACCTCTTGACGGATGGGTAATAAATAAGGATATTATTTGTGTTCTGTTCGTTATGATACATAACCCACGGGTTTCATAGCTGTCCAATATAGTTCACGTAACTGCAAAGTTAAGTAGCATATACAAGCCGGGCCGTTTAATTATCAATTAGTAAGAAATAGTATTTAATAACACTTATTACAGCGATGGCCCGGACCATGTATAATGTATCAGTCCCGGACCACGCATAGTCGATCAGGCCCGGTCCATGTATTATGTATCAGGCCCGGACCACGCATAGTCGATCAGGCCCGGACCATGTATTATGTATCAGGCCCGGACCATGCATAGTCGATCAGGCCCGGAACACGCAGCTAGCGAACTGAGATACCATGTCCAAGTTTAACATGGGCAACCCACCCAGACACTGTATATCGACTTCGAGCCATCCAGTCCTTGTTTCACCACCGTAATGACGAGCGCTAGTCAGGGTAACAATAAGTAGGCTACCACCCGTCAGCGTATTTTGGTATGACGCAGTCGGGGATCGAATCACCCATATTGCACTCTCTGGGCAGAAAGCGTGTCCCCACTGAAGTCGGAGGCCAAACCTATATACCCTCACCAGTTTCGTCTATAGACCCGTGAAGATCCGGGGTAGAATAGGTCTTCAGCAATCCATGATTGCCATAAAAGGCATCCATACTTGTCGTAAGAGGCGACTAACGGGATCGGCTGATCAGGCTCGTAGTAGTGCTGCCTGACATGTGTCACACCGCGCTGACTTAACCTAGGAAAGGATATTGGATATTTGAATTACAAATTCCGTTAAAAAACCTCGGCCATTATGTGTTATTGCATGTCATGAAACTGACCAATTGAATATATTTAATATCCTGTGCAATTTATAAGACAGATTGTAAAGCTTATAAAGCCATACTAATAACTTAATCAATTTATTATTTAAAGAATATTCCATGTGGACAGAGCGTACGGATAGATAAACTTCCAAATTAGACACACGTTAGAGATAGTTTGACAGGCATTGATAGGTAGATAAGCTTGCAGGTTTCTTTTCGGCTCCAGACGAAAGTAACGGCTAACGACACGTGAAGATGAATGAGCAGCTAGATACGGGAGAGAATCAAACGTGAACTGAATAACGTAAAGGCTTATTGGAATGTTAGTTGAGACCAAATGACTTACTGAAATATGTATTCATTTCTATGTTGTAGTTTGGTCAAAATATATCATTATAATACAGTGCTTAAAAGATGTCAATAACCCAAGGCCCATGCCAACACCCCAAGGCCCATGTCAACACCCCCAACACCCCAAGGCCCACGTCAACACCCCAAGGTCCATGTCAACGCCCCAAGGCCCAAGTCAACGCCCCAAGGCCCAAGTCAACACCCCAAGGCCCATGTCAACGCCCCAAGGCCCATGTCAACGCCCCAAGGCCCATGTCAACGCCCAAAGGCCCAAGTCAACGCCCCAAGGCCAAAGTCAACACCCAAGGCCCATGTCAATGGTGAGAGCATATATTACATAACATAATATTCACGGACATTCATCGCCCCAATAACAAAAGTACCGACAGTTTGCGAATTACAGCTGTATCGCATACATGGGCACAATACTATACGCTCTCTTGATTACCGTACCACAATCCTCATGTACAACCTCACGAGGCCTACAAATTCACTCTTGAATGCCCTTCACCTCATCAATAAACATCCTTATCTAGTCTCGACATACACAGTCTGTCACTACCGGGTACCCATTTCCATGGGCACTAAGTAATATATAATATATATAATAAGTAATATACTATATATATCACGTGACTCGAATTATGTGGGGCCGAGCTAAGAAGGCCAGGCGTTGACTTCAGTGTCGCTGGTTACTGTGAGTTGAGGCGTTTTCTTGTCGTACATGTTGCAACTTTGTTTCCACAACCAATGTTAGAAAACTGCGGGAACGGCAAGCCATGAAATAGTGTGGTCACCGAGTTGGTTGCTGTGGTTACCGAGTTGGTTGCCGTGATACCGTGACCGACGTGAATGGACGGCATTGGGCGGAGGAAGAGCGATACAGCAGCAGTCTTGTTTAACCGCTAAATGCATGTTGATAAATGCCGTACGCCGAGCAACAGGTGTAAATGCGGTTGTGAAAGTTTTCAAGGATTGCTAATTCTTTTCGGGGGTAGACTGCAGTTGACCCATTCCTTTGACCCGAGATAGACATAGTTCGGAGGCACCAGCGCCCGACTCAGGCTTGTGCGACTGCTGTGGCAAACAAACAAAACAATGGTTGGTTTCAATGTTTGTGATATGCCTGCGGTGCGGCATGAGAGATCTTTCACGTACTTCTTCCAACGTAATACTATTCAAATATTAGACAACTTAAAAGAAACAATCCCCCCCCCCCCCAAAAAAAAAAATGATGTGGATGCGCCATCTTGCATGACAGTAACGGAAGGACGATGTTATCACGGATACGTTGGACGACGGGGAGGTAATATGACGTCAGTCCATTATGACGTAGCTAAAAACGTTCAAAGTTCAGTCGGTGCCTTTGATCTTTCAGCAAAGTATCTTAGAATATTATCTATCTAAAAATTGACTTTCAATTTGTGTGAGTCCATTGGAGTATGAACCTTCTGAGAGTGAGGGCCAAACTGTATGAAAGTCGGAGCTGAAACACATCTTCTTATGGCGGTGGTTCAGTCCCCCGACGCGTCAAACTAAAATGGTAGGATATTTCTTTCTACACCTCCTACCGACATACTACTGATCGGATTGGCAAAATTAAAACAAAGATATTTAGTCAAGAAGTTTAAGCTTCGGTTATATCAAGATCTGATATCGTTCACTAATGGTCAAATAGCCAATTCCCTTTCACCGATTTTCCCCCACCAACTAAAAGAGACCAACCAAACTGCCTTACCTGTTTTATATTGAGATCTATGTATAAAGTTTAAGAGTTACTTGCTTGCTTGCTATAAGAATAGCATTGGCCTCAGCTGTAAAAATAGAACAATTACCTGGGAATCTTGAAGACACACTTTCAGATCCAATGACAGTGGCACTTGAAACTTTGCCACCATCCTTGGAGCCATCGGTAAAGATAGAGCGATTAATCAGATAAGTATAATATTTTGACCGCAATTGGGCATATTCTTGTTGCTAGACCAATAGGTTTGTGTCAGCTTTTGAGGGTAGTTAGTGTTAGGTCTACCTCAGGTTTGACTAGTTGCCAAGGAGGTGTAGACAGTAACCGGTATGGTGAGATAGTAGAAAGATCAATATTAGCTGCGATTATATGTTGCATTAATTCTGAACCGTAGAGGAAGAACAAGTTTTGGTTTTGATTGAAATAAATTTCCATACATGGGATTAAACATACAATCGTATGCTGGATTCGACGGATTTGAGTATAATTTATTCACATATTGCAATGACAGTTTAATTCGACGTTGTTTGAGAGAAGGCTCATCACCCTCTACATATAAGCTGTGAACTGGTGATGTTCTAAAGGTACCAAGACAAAGCCTCAGGCCTTGATGATGTACTGAATCGAATAATTTTTAGTTACTTTTACAGGCTCCGACATAAATGATTGAGCCACAATCGAGTTTGGAACGGATGAGAGGATATAAATTATCCCCTCCCCATTTTGAACGAGAAACGACTTTCAACAAGTAAATTGCCTTCAGACATTTATATGAGGTAAAAAAAAAAATGTTAAATTATTATCAAAAATAATACCCAAGAACCAGCCAAAAATAGTTCAGGGTCCTTATGCGGTTTATATTTGCATCAAAAATGGATACCGTTTGTTTTGACTTTAGAGAAGATAAACCCATTCTCTAGTGACCATTTCTGAATTTCATGGAGGCATAATGTAGCTGTCTCTCAATAGTGTGCATATTTTTACCACGACAAGATATGTTAAAATCATCTACAAAAAGTGATCAATCTACTGCATCACTTAAAACCTTTGAAAGACTATTGATTTTAATACTAAATAAAGTAACAGACAAAATACTTCCTTGTGGGACATCCTGTTCCTGATTATAATGGTCAGACAGGGTTGAACCCACTCGGACTTGAAATTGCCTGCCGGCTAAAAACTGTGACGTAAAATGTGGCAAGTGGCCTCTCAGATTAAACATGTAGTGTCGTAAACTTTCTCAAGATCGAAAAATATTGACACTGCATGTTGATTGTTGACAATAGCATTTTTAACAAACGATTCCAATCGTACTAAATGAACAATAGTTGTAGATGACAGAAAGGCACTGTTTTTTATTTAGCGGTATGCGGTTGAATGGCTTGGCTTGGACAGGGGTGGTAACTGCGGGTGGATGGTATGAGAGGAAAAAGCATGCGGGGTGGCGTGAAATTTGAAAGTGTGCATCGCTGTGAGTGATAACCTGATGTACGGCTGTTGTCAACGCTATGATTCTGCCACGAAATTTGTAAGTAATACATTGCATATGCATGCATGATATATTTATTTATGAAAGGGGTGTTATTTAATATATTGTTCGTTTAAAGCCAGAATTATTTGAGAGTTACCACCGTGTTGTGACGTGTGCATGTTATTACCGTATTTACCGTATTTTTTGGATTATTACGGAGTAAGTTTGTATTGTGACAAGATAGCTGTGTTTCGGACATGAGAATATGCAAGTAAGTTTGTTGTTTTGTATGGTTTCAGCTTGAACCTGCTTCGTATGGTATACGTTGAACCTGCGTCGTATGGTATACGTTGAACCTGCGTCGTATGGTAAACGTTGAACCTGCTTCGTATGGTATACGTTGAACATTGACTGTTTGGATCACAGAATAAAGCAGTGTGTGAGAAAATGCAGAATCTGATGTTTATTGACTTTTGAAACCCACAATAGTGCTTCAGTAGATTATTGGTTTCCAAGAACCAAACTAATCTATTATTCACCATTCGCTCCATGGTTTTACAGACACAACTGGTTGAAGAAATAGGGCGGTAATTTGAGGGATCTGTATGATCCCAACCAGGCTTTGGGATAGGGACTACAATGGTATTATACCCGACGTCAATATTTGGTCAAATATATCTAAAAGTGTTTCAAGACATGATTTAGGCAAATGTTTCAGGAGCTGATAGTGAATATTATCAGCACCAGCCGCTGTATCATGAGCTTGCCCAAGGGCAGTATGTAGCCCATGGAAGGAAAACCCTTCATTATAGTCTTCCCCGTTATCAGTTAAAATTAACATTTTCCTTTTCCTGTTGTTTCTGATATTTTAGGAATTCAGGGACATAATTAGACCATAACGAATGTTTTTCCAATGTTTCACCAGGTTTATTGGCAATGTCTGCTGTATCAGTTAATAACTGATCACCATCCTTAAGATGGTGAACAGAAGACTTTAATCCTTTGCCTTTGATTTTTTGTATCATGTTCCATACCTTGGACATAGGAGTGCAGGAATTTCTGTTGGAGTCAAAGTTCCTCCAAGACAGGCTATGAGATGTTGACTTGCTTGTACCTTTTACGCTTGTTCATGACATGATCTTCCCGTACTACTACGAGAGCCCGAACCAACATCGTCTGGGTCCAAGGGTTTTGCACTTGTGCAATAGTGCACACGTCAATGAATTTGTGTATGAGTCGATATATAACTTTAGCATTTTTTTCATTTCCAAATGACTCACATAAGTGGAAGTAAACCTACGGCCAAAAGAAACTTTATCAATTTAAAAATGACATTGCAAACATTTAAACACACAAGTTTAAACTAAATCAATGCAGAACACATCGTCCAAACACAACAATGCTCTATGCAGAACGTGAAACAGATCCACGACACATCTTTCGTAGAAAATACGAAAACGTGAAAAATATGTGTCGCTTGGGCAGCCGAAACTATACTTGCAATAAGGATATATAAATGATACCGGCATCCACAGAAATACAACGACTAACACCAGAACAACGCGATCGGGCCCTGGATATGATGCAGATGGAAGCCAGACGCCCACGTTTTGGTTGCTTCGTATTGCTGTAAATAACCTGATGTAACAAGATAGACACAATGTTTATGGTTAACAACTTCTTTAATACCGGGAAAAGCGACGTTTCGGTATAGATCCTTATACCGTTGTCAAGCAAGACTGAATGAGGGACATTGTACAGAATATATATAGTAGGTGGAGGATTAACAGTAGAGGATTAACAGTAACAAATTGTGTCTATCTTGTTATCCATCAACTTCTAAGTAATGCCTATCAAACAATTTAACCTGATGTAACATAACAGAACGGGCAGACATCAGACAGGCCCAGAACGCAGGGAGACCCTGGGTAACTACGCCCAATGAAGAAGGGTATTTGCGTACTTTGCATCTCCAGAATCGATTCCTGACAGTAAGGCCATCAGCGACGAATACTTAAGGGCATAAGTTATCAACACACAGTGGCCAGGCGACTCGGGGCTCAAGGAATAAGGGCTTACACACCTTAAAGAGGATAGTTATTGACAGCGCAACATCGTCGTCACAGATTGAGATTGGCCCGGAGTGTACGTGGTTTGGCAACAACGTGACTGGCAGAGGGTCGTCTTCACTGATGAAAGTCTGTTCTGTCTGTTCAGAGCTATTGGAAGACAGCGTGTTTCCCCAAAAGGGGAGAACGCGTGACGGCATGGAGCTTTCAGGATGTCGTGCCGCGGAGGAGTGGAATGGGTAGGAGAGAACACCACTGGTCATCGTTAACGGACATTTGATAACTCAGCGTTACATGGATGGCATTCTTCGTCCGATATTCCTACCATTTCTACAACAGCTGCCACAGTGTGTCCTCTATCAGCATGACAATGTCAAGCTCACAGACTGATCGACTTGTTGATGTTCAAGCTATTTACTCGTCATAATGTAACTATGTTAACTGTTGTGGTTTGTGATTATAAGGGTAACACTATTTTTCAGGGCATTATCATTTGCAGAAGCCCGATGTCTTCCATTCCGATGGCTTCTGCAAATGATAATGCCCTGAAAAATAGTGTTGCCGTTATTATAGCAAAAATGGATAGAATTTGTTATCAAATAAAAATAAACAACAACGTCGGTTTTGAAACATTTACTGCAATCAACACACAACAAATGTCACTGACCCACGTGACTACATTCGACCTTGGCCTTTGTTATCAATACTAACCACTGCTGCATGTTATGGTACAATTGTTAAGATTGGCGCTCACAAGAAAGTTCCTACAGCCCCCTAAACGGGAAACAGGTACATTTGAGGGAATGTCGGAGTCGTCTAAGGCGCCGCGATTCGCTGTGCAGAGTTGCGTCCCTTGGGCACGCCAGAAACCTATGATTGTGGGTTCGAATCCCGGTTCGCCCCGACTATGTTTCTAGGTTTGTCAGCACCATACCCGTGCTCGTGGGTTTCACCGAAGGGGTAAACGTCAGAGACCTGCATCACTTCGGGCTTTCCTCCCACATTAAGCTGACACGCCGCGATATGACTGTAATACTGTTAAAAGCGGCGTTAAACCCAACTCACACACTCACTCATGTTTCAAGGATTACTCCTCGACTTGTGTTTTGTGATGTTGCATATCTGCTTGGTGTCAACACCGGCATGGTGGAGGTATGTGATTGTTGATGCCCGGACAGAGCGACAAGTGTACACCTTGGACAAACCCGCCTTTCTCGATAGTTTCTGCATCATGGTGCTAAGGGTATTTTTACCTAAAGGGCCATAATTGTACCAAATCCCGGATTTCTGGAAGCACCTGCGTGGACTTTGTAATAGTGCATCACAATCTGGATGTAGTTTTGACAGGTAGAAGAGATAGACGCTCACCGGATTTGTTGCTGACTCATTCTCATAGATCCTGACATCCGAGCAATATTGATCGGAATTACTACCCCCTGCCAATTTTTGGTCTTCTCAGCCGATGCAAAGGTAAGATAGTGCTTATTGTTATCATCACATTTTAGTTGAAGTGTAGTTTTAGTAAAACCTCTCCATCCTTCGCGTCCCCGCCTCCCTGATAGGAGATATTTTATCCACATCTCCTTTCTCAATGCATGGTTTATGGTGTAGTGATCTCTCTCTCTCCCCCTCCCCCCCACCCAGGGGGTGCGTTAGCCCGTTCATAGAGCTCTTGAAACGACCAGTCAAGTTACGCCCAACACAGCTTTGTTACCCTTTATAAAGAAATTACTCTTAACGTAAAAAAAATAATACTGTAATTAAGTGTTAATATCGAACATATCGTCCCTTATTTTCCAAAAAAACAACCAACCTTGTAAACGAGGTTTTGTTGGAAATATTTATTTGTATTTGTTTTATGCTCTGTTTCTTATAATTAATTGAAATATTATTTATTCTTCCATATATTTTGTGCATTTTCTCGAAAACTGGAAGAGCCATGGAACTGGTGTATGTGCAACTTTCATATTCCAACGACCTCTTGACAACGACCACCTGGTTGTTATTTACAGGTAATCCTTTACTGGTCTTTACTAATATGTCATCAGTCATTTTTTCAATCTTGGTACATAGGTGTATCTATGGACACTATACAATTTACCTTACTACCTTGCGTCCATGGCAACGAAAAGGCGGCCTCTACAGCAACAGAGCTGATTGAACGATATTGAGAGATTTCGGTCAAATTTGGTATTTGGTACAATGTATTTCGGGATTCAACGCTATGGTGTTAGGAAAGTGATGGATATGAGGTCATCTTGTAGAGTATCCTACGGTACACCTTTGAACTACAGTAAGTTTGATAGAAATCGGTAAAAGGATAAGGAATGATAACCCCTTTAATAAAACCCGCACTGAGCAGCCAGGTGGTCATTGTGGAGAGGGAACCGAAAACTGACTCGTGATTTGCAAATCTAGTCAAAGTAACGATCAACTAAACCTGCGAAGATTCATGAACTTTCGATAATTATTATTTCATAGCGATGACCCTAAATGTAAAAATATAAATTGCGTGGGTCAATGCTCATGATGTCAATCACTGGATTGTCTGGATCAGACTCGATTATTTACAGACCACCGTCACCCAGCTGGAATATTGCTGCGTGCGGTTTTAAACAACAAACAAACAGATAATGATAACTGAAAAACTTCTATGCATAGTCCAATCAAAATCGGTCGATTGCAGGATTTGCATAGCATGGACACCGTCAACTCCGCGTTGAAAGATATGTTCAAAATATTTTCATTTATTTTTTAATCAAGGTGCTCAAATAATTGAATACACTTCGCGCAGTTAGACCCGTTTTATTACAATATAGATCTTGATCGAGATCGTCTTGACTTGAGCGCTGCAAGTTTTGTTTGAAGCAAATGCAAGGTAATATGAGAGGTTGAATCTGATTGGGCAGTTGGGGAACAAAGAAGGGACATAACTCGTATTAGCCACTGGTGGCGCTACGATCGAGCCATCCAGCCTAGTTCCGCACTAGACTTGCATAGTCAGTTAACACCCTTGCCTCGGTAAAGCTGACATGTGAACTTGATGGGTAAGCATGGTAAGGTGAGCTAACTCTCACAGGGGGAAAAGAATTATCTGTTCTATATACCAGAGAATTACTCACAATTTAGCATTATAGGTCCATAATATTTAATTTTGCATTTACAGGGATTGCTTGAGGCTTGGTGTGAAAGTGTGAGACTGGCTTACCATAAATGTAGACCATTTTTATGACTTGGTGACTTGGTGTCTTGGGCATTGGAATCCTCAGACCACATGGCTTGAAATGCATGACCCCAGAGCATTTACCTCACATTGTTACAGGTATGGTAGGGTAACCTCAGTGTAATATACTACGTACTGTTCAGCATAAACATTAAATATATCAGAATATACCAATTACCAATGTGGGATATCACTTAACTGCAAATACGGGCGACTAAATACTACATTGTTTTGTTTTTTATGAAATTGCAGACATAGTTGCTGTTTCGAATTCGGACAAGAACGAAAATGAAAGAAAAATCTGAAACCCACAAATAACCTTATATCAGACGTTTACGTGTATTTTAATATCAGGTATCCTTAAGTTTATAACCATTCGAGTTATTGAGTGATTATTGTTTAATGCCATATTCATCATTATTTCTGCTGCATCATGTCATGGTTGCATCCAGTTCAGAACATCTCTTGGACTGATATAGTCTAGAACAGTTTACGGGTTATGTGTAAACGAATCTTCGAATGCAAACGCTGAATCTATTCAGTAATGATCACACTTAATCCACAATTGTGTACATAAACAGTGAGATTTTGATTAATTTCACATACAAGCCTTGCATTCATTAATTGGAGAACTTGGAGAAATGTTTGTTTTTTGTCAAATTGTTTTATTACATGTGTTTTCTTCCCACACACTTCTCCTGGAAATATATAGCATCTATAACACATTTACGCATTGAAACGTCGTATGTCCAGACAATACTCCTTCAAGCACAACTGATCATTTGGTGCCATTCTGATGCCTTCACAGCATAGATCCCTTATCTTGACCTGTATGTACCTGTTGACTTGACTCTTAAACCTGAAGACATGTCCATTTCTCTTTTGTACCGGATTCCAAAGCTCCATAAAAATATGTACAAAGAGAGATGTATTGCTGGGTCCAGCAAAAGTACAAAAGTAAAATTAATGAAAACTTCATTCCTTGCTCTTTGGGGCTTGTGTTACCCATTGATACAAACCCTAAATGTACATGCATATATTCCACATACTTCAGGATCATGAATAAAGATCAAAACATCACGAAACGATATGGGTAACTTTATCGACCAAATTACACGAAGAGAGTGTACTAAAACGTCCCGGAGAAGAGCCTGGAAAAGACACAATTGGTCAAACAAAGATTAGTGATTAAATGTGACAAAACCTTTTCCATATTCGTAAGAAATCTCTGCCCAAATCAGAGTCTGTTAAACAATTCCGACTTTATCACGAGCCTGGTTTATGAATCACTGTCAAAAACTGATGACACCAGGTATCCTGCCCCACCAGTTGCACCCGTCACAAACACATGCTAAGGCAAGTCAAGTATTCATCTGAAAAAAAAACCGGAACATTTGGCACAAGTCAAATCTATATATTTGAAAGAATTGTTTGACATAAACTGAATAACGAACCTGCTGTTATTCAAAAGTACATAATAACTAAACAGCTTTTGGATGATGATGTAAGACGAACCTGCTGTCATATATTAAATGACTTTCAGTGAATTTGACCACATCACTGTCGTTGTTTAATATACAGCATTTGAATAACGAACCCGGTGCTGGTTTGTTTTTCGTCATTCAAAAATACTGAATAACTTAACAGCTTTTGGATGATGATGTAAGACGAATCTGCTGTCATATATTAAATGGCTTTCAGTGAATTTGACCACATCACTGTTGTTGTTTAATATACAGCTTATGAATAACGAACCCGCTGCTAACTTCAGGCCCCTACATCTAGGTTGGACAGTATAAAAGACACTGTTTCACCATCGGAAAAATCATTGAAAATATCCCAGACTTGAGTACATCTTCTTAATAATGGCGCTCTAATTTCAATATAAAGGGGGCAGTGTGACCAGAAGCGTCATTCATGCGCCACACACTCTATATAATTAACTATGGCAAGTTTTCGTTTCTTCCTGTTTCTACTCTGAAAGGCGCCACACCACAACGCAGTTGAGCCAGTGAACGCCTTTGCGACCAGGGGAGGGAACTCTGTACGTACCTCTCAGCTCCATAAATTTCTTCTCAAGCAGTGAGCGATATGTTAATACCCATCCTAAAGTCTCTATGTGATTGAAGTGAGCTATACTTTTTATATTTTATGTCCACCAGTTCTTGATACTTCCAGGGTGGCTGACTCTGTATATGCTTTGTACGTCTTTTACCTAGGACATGTAGCTGATTGTTACAGGACATCTTGCGGCCTCTTGACGAAGCTGTCTTAGCGCTAATATTGGTGTAAAGGTGTCGTAGCGGAAACAATCTTAGCCAAGTCTGTTCTCGAAGCTGTCTTAGCGCTAATATTGGTGTAAAGGTGTCGTAGCGGAAACAATCTTAGCCAAGTCTGTTCTCGAAGCTGTCTTAGCGCTAATATTGGTGTAAAGGTGTCGTAGCGGAAACAATCTTAGCCAAGTCTGTTCTCGAAGCTGTCTTAACGCTAATATTGGTGTAAAGGTGTCGTAGCGGAAACAATCTTAGCCAAGTCTGTTCTCGAAGCTGTCTTAGCGCTAATATTGGTGTAAAGGTGTCGTAGCGGAAACAATCTTAGCCAAGTCTGTTCTCGAAGCTGTCTTAGCGCTAATATTGGTGTAAAGGTGTCGTAGCGGAAACAATCTTAGCCAAGTCTGTTCTCGAAGCTGTCTTAACGCTAATATTGGTGTAAAGGTGTCGTAGCGGAAACAATCTTAGCCAAGTCTGTTCTCGAAGCTGTCTTAGCGCTAATATTGGTGTAAAGGTGTCGTAGCGGAAACAATCTTAGCCAAGTCTGTTCTCGAAGCTGTCTTAGCGCTAATATTGGTGTAAAGGTGTCGTAGCGGAAACAATCTTAGCCAAGTCTGTTCTCGAAGCTGTCTTAGCGCTAATATTGGTGTAAAGGTGTCGTAGCGGAAACAATCTTAGCCAAGTCTGTTCTCGAAGCTGTCTTAACGCTAATATTGGTGTAAAGGTGTCGTAGCGGAAACAATCTTAGCCAAGTCTGTTCTCGAAGCTGTCTTAGCGCTAATATTGGTGTAAAGGTGTTGTTGCGGAAACAATCTTAGCCAAGTCTGTTCTCGAAGCTGTCGTAGCGCTAAGCTGTCTTAAGTATTAAGACCCGTCCTAGGAGCTTACGACACTCACAGGTACAATTGCGGCCAAAAGACGGTAGGTTGAAGAAAACAAATCGACAGTATGCGTCTACAGTATCCTTCCTGACCACAACACAGATTCTATCAAACACTGCTGAAACAAGGTATTTTCCGATTATGACTTATGTCTGAAAACGAGTCCAAAACAGATGATTAGAATCATTTCATACAAAATGGAACAACACATCTTCGTTTATTTCGGTAGAAACTCGAGCAATGTATTTGCAGGCTATCGCAAAGATGTGTCCTTTCCTTGCCAAGGGCAGTTCAGTTATATGGAAAGTGGTAGTGGCGTCCCTTTGACTTTGCGTTCAACGTATGAAATATATAGCGACTATTAGAGTGAGCTCCTGGTCGATTATGTACAACTCGATGGTATGTTGTTGAAAATCATTTAGTCCATGAATGAATATTCTATTTGGAATGATAAAAGAAAACGAAATCGTTTCCTCAATGTTTTGCCAAAACTATTTTAGATTTTAGTTCGGTCTACAACCTTGTTTGTTTGTTGGTTAACGCCGCACTCTGCAATTATCCAGCTATATGACGGCGGTCTGTAAATAATCGAGTCTGGACCAGACAATCCAGTGATAGGTGTCATGAGCATCGATCATCGCAAATGAGATACGATGACATGCATCAACCAAGTCAGCGAGCCTGACCACCCGAACCCGTTAGCCGTCTCTTACGACAAACATAATCGCCTGTTACGGCAAGCATGGGTAGCTGAAGACCTATTCTATGCCGGTCCCTCACGGGTCGGGTTTACGATCTAGGTGAGTTGATTCACATAACAGTACTTTCCAAATTTCGATTTGGCTCTAAACATAGTCCCAGCTGCGGGGCGTCCTGTGTGAGTGTATGAGCACGTCTTGTTTTATCATATTATAATATGTTCCTTGTCACTTAAAGTGTTTGATGCCATCTGTCTGTTTCTACCATGAGGCCACTTCCTGGTGGAGGATTTCCCTTTGCCAGATGTGAGACCCGACACCGTGACAGTTTCAGGAGATTGATCAAGGTGGAAGGATTCCACAAGGACATCCGGAGAATACAACAATGAATCATACATGCATGCAGGATATTTAGTTCTATTGTTATTTCTTCTGAGTGAGTTTCAAGGATGATATGTACATTACTGATTTTCAACCCGCGAACTTTCTTGGAGATTTGTTTTATTTCAAGATACCCAGTATCAGTAACCTTATCTTATGTTAAATCAAATCA
Organism: Haliotis rufescens; assembly: GCF_023055435.1. NCBI lineage: Eukaryota > Metazoa > Mollusca > Gastropoda > Lepetellida > Haliotidae > Haliotis > Haliotis rufescens. The sequence goes on from NW_025963845.1 coordinate 115,545, forward strand.
GCATCGATACATCGAATGTCCATTGGCTCTTACTTATCCTTGTGACTGTTCACTAGCACGGGATAGCATAGTTATCTCACGCTGCGGTCTGAAATAATATCGTAAACAATATCAGTTGAATCATTTCACGGTGTAGCACTTAGACCAGTTGAGTTAAACGTTGTTGTTGGAGTTGAACGTTGTCGTTGGAGTTGAACGTTGTCGTTGGAGTTGAACGTTGTCGTTGGAGTTGAACGTTGTTGTTGGAGTTGAACGTTGTCGTTGGAGTTGAACGTTGTTGTTGGAGTTGAACGTTGTCGTTGGAGTTGAACGTTGTCGTTGGAGTTGAACGTTGTCGTTGGAGTTGAACGTTGTCGTTGGAGATGAACGTTGTCGTTGGAGTTGAACGTTGGCGTTGGAGTTGAACGTTGTTTCTTTTGGTGCACGGTTATCGTTGTTAAGAAATAACTTTAGGTTTCAGGTGTGTGATTAAACTGAATGACATTAACGTCGTAAAATGTGTTAGCCAATACATATCGCAACAATACGACATACTGGTGACATATCTGTCACGTCCCGCCACTGTGACGTGGCTCCCTGAAAGCAACATCGGCTTTGTGCTGTGTGGCGAGTTGGTGGTCATTGCTCCTTATGTACACATGGATGTTTTATCTTATTTAGTTTTCCTTCGGCATCATCCTTTCAGATTCTACATATTAGTCTTCATTACTTGCTTTGTCTGTCTATAGGAAAACAGCGACACACCTTCATTGATCAAGAGTGCACAGCATCACAAGTGGCATCATAACACCAACATGTATCTTCAATAGCGATCATATTGTTTTCGTTAGAAAAAAAGAGGAAACTTTCGATCAAGGGAATTCCCTGTAAAATCGATGACGTCATTGGGAAACATTCAGCTTATGTTACCTCCGTCACGAAAGAGGCTACTGTATTAGATAAAAGTTGTGACGTACGTAAGATAATGTTGTCAGACAGTTTCAAGAATAGTTCTTTTTCCAGTCTTAATTTTAGTCACAAATCAGTACAGGGCATCTAAGACATGTAGCAGATCGTTACAGGAAATCCAGGACATGTAGCTGATCGTTACAGGACCTCCAGGACATGTAGCAGATCGTTACAGGAAATCCAGGACATGTAGCTGATCGTTACAGGACCTCCAGGACATGTAGCTGATAGTTACAGGACCTCCAGGACATGTAGCTGATCGTTACAGGACCTCCAGGACATGTAGCTGATCGTTACAGGAAATCCAGGACATGTAGCAGATCGTTACAGGACCTCCAGGACATGTAGCAGATCGTTACAGGAAATCCAGGACATGTAGCTGATCGTTACAGGACATGTAGCAGATCGTTACAGGATATCAAGGACATGTAGCTGATCGTTACAGGACATCAAGGACATGTAGCAAATCGTTACAGGACATCAAGGACATGTAGCTGATCGTTACAGGACATCAAGGACATGTAGCAGATCGTTACAGGACATCAAGGACATGTAGCTGATCGATACAGGACATCCAGGACATGTAGCTGATCGTTACAGGACATCAAGGACATGTAGCAAATCGTTACAGGACATCAAGGACATGTAGCTGATCGTCACAGGACATCAAGGACATGTAGCAGATCGTTACAGGACCTCCAGAGCATGTAGCTGATCGTTACGGGACATCAAGGACATGTAGCTGATCGTTACAGGACATCCAGGACATGTAGCTGATCGTTACAGGACATCCAGGACATGTAGCAGATCGTTAGAGGACATCAAGGACATGTAGCTGATCGTTACAGGACATCAAGGACATGTAGCTGATCGGTACTGTTTCTACGTTCAGGCTTGTGAATCACACGACGGGCCACACCCGTTAATAATTAGGGCAGTTTCATTGCTCGCCTCCTAGCGACGAATCCACCAACGTTTCCATGAGATATTTCGATCACTTTTACATACAGTTTATAATCCAAACACCTTCTGACCCGCAATTCATTGTTTTAAGAGGCATCGCTGAACATTATATTTGGACGTAACACCTGACAAAAACCTGATTTTCTAAAAACAACCCCATAATGCATTCAACAGATATACATATACCTTGCAGGAGACATACATGTACATTTTCTCTGAACTGCAGCCTGTAGTCTCTGACTCGCAGTTAATTAACCAGCTGATGATATGGAATTGCGAAATGTTGTTCCGCTACATGCTCGAAGCAATGACTACACAAAATGATCGACGTTATGTAGAGGGGAATGACCGCGTAACTCTCCATTCCTTAAAAATAATGGAGCAGAGGCCCCACAGGGGCCGAGGCCCATTATTTTTAAGGAATGGAGAGTTACGAGGATATTCCCCTACTTAAAACTCATCCCTACTTTTACACTTTGACAAAATATTCTGTAGTTGAAAATATTTGAAAAATTCAAATGCTGCTTCAAGATAATGTACAGTTGACAAGCAACTCTCCATTCTTGAAAAATAATGGAGCGTTCAAACAATAGAATGACGTCAGAGATGTGTTTTAACTTATGATAAGATGGATTCCCAAACGAAAGGAAAACAGATATACCGACTGTCTCGCTATAGTGCTGCGCATATTCGAGGGAAATCAAACGTTACTGAGTTCTATATTTAGCTTGGGACTTCCTTCTGCTCTCCCATAAAAATGTGAGGGAGCGAGCAACCACAGCACAAAGCCGGACGACCCAGACGGACTCGGTGAGCAAGGTAGTGATCCTTGGAAAATATCTTGTATCTTGTATATATTTCCATATAATGTATGTATCTATGTATGTATGTGTGTGTGTGTGAGTGAGTGTGCGCGCGCATCTGTATGTATATGTGCTAGGAGGTTGTGAGTGAGTGAGTGAGTGAGTTGGGTTTAACGCCGCTTTTAACAGTATTCCAGTTATATCACGGCGTGTCAGCTTAATGTGGGAGGAAAGCCCGAAGTGATGCAGGTCTCAGACGTTTACCACTTCGGTGAAACCCACGAGCACGGGTATTGTGCTGACAAACCTAGAAACATAATCGGGGCGAACCGGGATTCGAACCCACAATCATAGGTTTCTGGCGTGCCCAAGGGACGCAACTCTGCACAGCGAATCGCGGCGCCTTAGACGACTGGGCCACCCGTGCCCCCCTAGGAGGTTGTGAATATTTTGTCGAGCCTTGTATCAATTCATGTGTACTCTTAAATTGTGTCTATGATCGTAAGATAATTATCTTCATGAGTCTTTCTTAAATATTGTCATGATTAGTTTTTCTTATGTGAAGAATATTGATGTATTTATTGCAATTTTTTTCTTATGTGTATCTGACGAATTGTAAATAGTATTCTCATGCGAGATAAGGTAAATTGAGTGTGGCGCTAGACAGGGAATAAAGTGAGTGGGTGAGTTTGATTTTAAGCCGCATTTAGCAATATTCAAGCACTTTCACGGCGTGGGACACCAGAAATGAACTTCACACATTGTTCTCATGTCGAGAATAGAACCCGAATTTTCGGCGTGACTAGCGAACGCTTTAACCACTAGGCTACCCGACCGCCCGAACGGGGAAAAAGGTTCTTCACAGTGATAGTAAAGAGTTAGACAGGATGTCATAGTTAGCGGGACCTTTCACTGCGACAGTAGACAGTTAGACATGATGTCATGGTTAGCGGGACCTTCACTGAGACAGTAGAAAGTTATAAATGATGTCATGGTAAGCAGGACCATTACTTCGACAGCAGACAAGATAGGATGTCATGGATATCGGGACCTTCACTTCGACAGTAGACAGACATGATGTGATGGTTAGCGGGACCATCACTTCGACAGCAGACAAGATAGGATGTCATGGATATCGGGACCTTCACTGCGACAATAGACAGACATGATGTGATGGTTAGCGGGACCTTCACTTCGACAGTAGACAGACATGATGTGATGGTTAGCGGGACCTTCACTGCGACAAAAGACAGACATGATGTGATGGTTAGCGGGACCTTCCCTGCGACAGTAGAAAGTTATACATGATGTCATGGTTAGCGGGACCATCACTTCGACAGCAGACAAGATAGGATATCATGGATATCGGGACCTTCACTGCGACAATAGACAGACATGATGTGATGGTTAGCGGGACCTTCACTTCGACAGTAGACAGACATGATGTGATGGTTAGCGGGACCTTCACTTCGACAGTAGACAGACATGTGATGGTTAGCGGGACCTTCACTGCGACAATAGACAGACATGATGTGATGGTTAGCGGGACCTTCACTGCGACAGTAGACAGACATGATGTGATGGTAAGCGGAACCTTCACTTCGACAGTAGACAGTTAGATGGGATGTCATAGTTAGCGGGACCTTCACTGCGACAGTAGACAGTTAGATGGGATGTCATGGTTAGCGGGACCTTCACTGCGACAGTAGACAGTTAGATGGGATGTCATAGTTAGCGGGACCTCACTGCGACAGTAGACAGTTAGATGGGATAACATGGTTAGCGGGACCTTCACTGCGACAGTAGACAGTTAGACATGATGTCATAGTTAGCGGGACCTTCACTTCGACAGCAGACAAGAAAGGATGTCATGGATATCGGGACCTTCACTGCGGCAATAGACAGTTAGACATGGGGTCATGGTTAGCAGGACTTTCACTTCGACAGTAGACAGTTAAATGGGATGTCATGGTTAGCGGGACCTTCACTGCGACAGTAGACAGTTAGACATGTGTCATGGTTAGCGGGACCATCACTTCGACGGCAGACAAGATAGGATATCATGGATATCGGGACCTTCACTGCGACAATAGACAGACATGATGTGATGGTTAGCGGGACCTTCACTGAGACAGTAGAAAGTTATACATGATGTCATGGTTAGCGGGACCATCACTTCGACAGCAGACAAGATAGGATATCATGGATATCGGGACCTTCACTGCGACAATAGACAGACATGATGTGATGGTTAGCGGGACCTTCACTTCGACAGTAGACAGACATGATGTGATGGTTAGCGGGACCTTCACTTCGACAGTAGACAGACATGTGATGGTTAGCGGAACCTTCACTGCGACAGTAGACAGACATGATGTGATGGTTAGCGGGACCTTCACTGCGACAATAGACAGACATGATGTGATGGTTAGCGGGACCTTAACTTTGACAGTAGACAGTTAGACATGATGTGATGGTTAGCGGAACCTTCACTTCGACAGTAGACAGACATGATGTGATGGTTACCGGGACCTTCACTGCGACAGTAGACAGACATGATGTGATGGTTAGCGGGACCTTCACTGCGACAGTAGACAGACATGATGTGATGGTTAGCGGGACCTTCACTGCGACAATAGACAGACATGATGTGATGGTTAGCGGGACCTTCACTGCGACAGTAGACAGACATGATGTGATGGTTAGCGGAACCTTCACTTCGACAGTAGACAGACATGATGTCATGGTTAGCGGGACCTTCACTTCGATAGTAGACAGTTAGATGGGATGTCATAGTTAGCGGGACCTCACTGCGACAGTAGACAGTTAGATGGGATGTCATGGTTAGCGGGACCTTCACTGCGACAGTAGACAGTTAGATGGGATGTCATAGTTAGCGGGACCTCACTGCGACAGTAGACAGTTAGATGGGATGTCATAGTTAGCGGGACCTTCACTGCGACAGTAGACAGTTAGATATGGTGTCATAGTTAGCGGGACCTCACTGCGACAGTAGACAGTTAGATGGGATAACATGGTTAGCGGGACCTTCACTGCGACAGTAGACAGACATGATGTGATGGTAAGCGGGACCTTCACTTCGACAGTAGACAAGAAAGGATGTCATGGATATCGGGACCTTCACTGCGGCAATAGACAGTTAGACATGGGGTCATGGTTAGCAGGACTTTCACTTCGACAGTAGACAGTTAAATGGGATGTCATGGTTAGCGGGACCTTCACTTCGACAGTAGACAAGATAGGATGTGATGGTTAGCGGGACCTTCACTTCGACAGTAGACAGTTAGACATGATGTGATGGTTAGCTGAACCTTCACTGCGACAATAGACAGACATGTGATGGTTAGCGGAACCTTCACTGCGACAGTAGACAGACATGATGTGATGGTTAGCGGGACCTTCACTTCGACAGCAGACAAGATAGGATGTGATGGATATCGGGACCTTCACTGCGACAATAGACAGACATGATGTGATGGTTAGCGGGACCATCACTGCGACAGTAGACAGACATGATGTGATGGTTAGCGGGACCTTCACTGCGACAATAGACAGACATGATGTGATGGTTAGCGGAACCTTCACTGCGACAGTAGACAGACATGATGTGATGGTTAGCGGGACCTTCACTGCGACAATAGACAGACATGATGTGATGGTTAGCGGGACCTTCACTGCGACAGTAGACAGACATGATGTGATGGTTAGCGGGACCTTCACCGCGACAGTAGACAGACATGATGTGATGGTTAGCGGGACCTTCACTGCGACAGTAGACGGACATGATGTGATGGTTAGCGGGACCTTCACTTCGACAGTAGACAGACATGATGTCATGGTTAGCAGGACCTTCACTTCGATAGTAGACAGTTAGATGGGATGTCATAGTTAGCGGGACCCCCTCTGCGACAGTAGACAGTTAGATGGGATGTCATAGTTATCGGGACCTTCACTGCGATAGTAGACAGTTAGATATGGTGTCATAGTTAGCGGGACCTCACTGCGACAGTAGACAGTTAGATGGGATAACATGGTTAGCGGGACCTTCACTGCGACAGTAGACAGACATGATGTGATGGTAAGCGGGACCTTCACTTCGACAGTAGACAGTTAGACAAGATGTCATAGTTAGCGGGACCTTCACTTCGACAGCAGACAAGAAAGGATGTCATGGATATCGGGACCTTCACTGCGGCAATAGACAGTTAGACATGGGGTCATGGTTAGCAGGACTTTCACTTCGACAGTAGACAGTTAGATGGGATGTCATGGTTAGCGGGACCTTCACTGCGACAGTAGACAAGATAGGATGTGATGGTTAGCGGGACCTTCACTGCGACAGTAGACAGTTAGACATGGGTCATGGTTAGCGGGACCTTCACTTCGACAGTAGACAGTTAGACATGATGTGAAGGTTAGCGGGACCTTCACTTCGACAGTAGACAGACATGATGTGATGGTTAGCGGGACCTTCACTGCGACAGTAGACAGTTAGACAGAATGTCATGGTTTGATGAACCTTCACTGCGGCAGTAGACAGTTAGACAGGATGTCATGGTTAGCGGGACCTTCACGTCGTCAGTTGCGCATTATGTCGAGGAATGCGCTTCCTCTCCGACATTTTCTACGAGAATTCAAATAATGCAGAGATTAATTTTACATTTGATGAAATCAGAAGTGAAAGTATGACCAATATTTGATAACCAGAATGTAAACATATATACAGTAAACTTCGGTTATAATGAACTCATAGGGACCACTCATATTAATTCGTTATAACCGCAGTTTGTTGTAAGCTTTTGTATAACATATATACAAAAAAGGAAATAGTTAGTTATATCCGTCAGTTCGTTATAAACGTGATGGTTATATACATAGTTTACTGTATATCTGCTTACAGGTGCCCTACGCTGACTGCTGTTACTGCATAGAAGACACCCTGACAATGGACGACGGTGAGATGGCTTCTGTGTTAGCTTTAATTCCTACCTTGCGCTTCCGCCAATCCATTGGGGGACCCGACATAACATCGTTAGTTCACTCGGGTCTTTCATAGGAAAATATGCTTCGCTTTGGAAGTAGAATAGAATTAATGTTTGTATTCCATAGTTATAGAATTTATAACGCTTTGAGTCCATATCCAATTCATCGCCTTTAGAAATGTTGTAAGACAGGCTTCACACATTGTTCCTCGGCCCCACTACCTACCTCAGCCTTTCACATTACATTCAAATTCTAGCTTCTGATTGGTTGAGGAGCGGCCAGTTATTTTCCATGTTGCCCACTCATGTAACCAACTGCGAAATATATCGGAGCCCACCTCAGGGAACTTCCTCTTATCACATATGTATCGTTGAGCTGAAATGAAGCGCTGTTAATCCGAATGCGTTGGGTAAAGGGAAGTGATACGGTGTGCGTCGTATTCCAGCTGTCCAATGACTGAATCAAAGTTGTGTTGTTGAAAGTCTAGAATACCCTGATATGGGGGACTTACTGTGAATGGGTATCCAGCTGTCAGAATGACTGAATCAAAGCTGTGTTGTTGAAAGTCTAGAATACCCTGATATGGGGGACTTACTGTTGGAGGATTGGGTTCTTTCTTTCCAGGGTATTTATATTATTGAAGATAAAGAGGATCAAACAATTTACATTGACCTTTGTTTTCAAACAACATATGCCAAAGACAGTGAGCTGATTCACGGTATTCCAAAATAACAGCGACAGACCCTAACCATAATCATAAGAAATCTCCGCCAGAAGCAGAGTCGATTGTACAACTCGGACTATATCATGAACATGTGTTTATAAATCACTATCGAATAGTCATGATACCAGGTGTTCGGGAAAAGGTGAGCGTATCCTGCCCCAACGGTGACACCCATCACAAACACGTGCAAAGGCAAAGCAAATGTTCTGAGAAATCACGGGTAAGGATTAGGGTTAGGACACCCACGACCGCAATATAAAAGATTAACTAGACACATGTTTCTGGCACATGTTCCTGGTTGTAAAATCAGCATCTTGGGGATATGTAACCACGATGAGTATGAATGATTTGAGGTTGGAGCCGCTTGGGACATTTTTCGATTGTAATTTTGCGTGTCAGCGTTATATAAGCGGGCAGTTATGCAGGTCGTGGACTACGTGCATTGGCTACTTGCCGGGTGGTTTGTCCAGCTTGAAATCGTCCAAGGGCTTGGTGTCAATTCAATAACGAATGAATGTTATCCGATCTGGGTGAATTTTTATAAGGCAAGAAATGGGGGAACGCGTGTGCATTTCAACTTGCACGGAGCTCACGTGTATCGGGTTACCATGGCCTTTGCCGTGATGCGTTTGGGCGATCGGTTTTATTGTCATCTGCTTTGGGTTTTTTGTAATCAAATTTCATTTTTCCGGACAAGGTGATGTTAAATTTTGCCAGAAAATACCCAGATATTTAAACGACAACTTTTCATGCAATATTACTTGGGGTGATGTTTCTTTTGCGGTTCAGCATATTTAACTATTTTTATGGAGAAATCCTTTTTACAAACATTGAGGATAGGTAACACATACTTTTATTATTATCTGTCATATGTTCAGTGCCGTTGAAAAAATAGGGTAAAATATCCGTTGGCAGTCTGTTAGCATGGTCCAGACTCCTCGCAACTCAGCCTTGCTATAGTGTTGGTGGCTTATAGCCACTGAAGTGTTAGGCTGAGGTAACTAGTTATAGCAGTAAAACGACTTCTAAAACCCGTTACCACAAATACACGTACTTCAGAAATTGTTTTCGTGGGTTAAAGGTTAGAATTACAGATTAGATGTGAACAGAGGAATATCTCCTCAAAGAAAAAAAAGATGGACAGGTGCGTAACAGTCAATAAGCGACAACCTAACTCTCAATACTACGTCTGACTAAACAGACCTTAGGAAGACAATTTCATGTCAGATGTAGGTTACTCTTAGTGTCAGATGCAGGCAACTGTTCACCTCCAGCTCAATGTGTCTCACCCTGTGGCTCTGACCCAGGATATAACCTGACTTTGATGCCGACCCATGAAATAACCTGACTTTGGCTCTGACCCAGGATATAACCTGACTTTGGCTCTGACCCAGGATATAACCTGACTTTGGCCCCGACCCATGATATAGCCCGACTTTGGCTTTGATCCTTGATATAAACTGACTTTGACCCCGACCCATGATATAACCTGACTTTGACCCCGACCCATGATATCAGCTGACTTTGATGCCGACCCAGGATATAACCTGATTTTGGCTCTGACCCAGGATATAACCTGACTTTGGCCCCGACCCATGATATAGCCCGACTTTGGCTTTGATCCTTGATATAAACTGACTTTGACCCCGACCCATGATATAACCTGACTTTGACCCCGACCCATGATATCAGCTGACTTTGATGCCGACCCAGGATATAACCTGATTTTGGCTCTGACCCAGGATATAACCTGACTTTGGCCCCGACCCATGATATAGCCCGACTTTGGCTTTGATCCTTGATATAAACTGACTTTGACCCCGACCCATGATATAACCTGACTTTGACTCCGACCCATGATATCAGCTGACTTTGATGCCGACCCAGGATATAACCTGACCTTGGCTCTGACCCAGGATATAACCTGACTTTGGCCCCGACCCATGATATAACCTGACTTTGGCTTTGACCCATGATATAACCTGACTTTGGCCCCGACCCATGATATAAAATGACTTTGGCACCGACCCATGACATAACCTGACTTTGGCTTTGATCCTTGCTATTGACCTTTTTCACACTTTCGCCATTTTGGATCGAAAACGAGGCTTGGAGAGCATAGCTCCATGCAGTGAGAGTCGCATCAGCTCATAGGGAATAGACAGCATGTTGTGCATTTCACTGATGGACATTTCAAACAAACAAAAAATGGTATCCTCTGTATATAATACAGAAGATATTTCACATTAAATCATGAGGTCCAACTAAAATATGCCTGTTATACACTGGAATTAGCATTTTGCTGTCAGGATCCCGGAAGTGAATCGAAAGGTGCATTTCGAGATACGTATTTCAGAAATAGATTGTTTTATCATAACCTCGTCGGCATATAGGTACAATGTGACAGTACATTCAATGACAGAAGTTTTCTATCGTAAATAAACCGCATAATATGAAACACGTCAGTGTACTTTTGCAAAATTGCTCAGTCAATGCGTGGCTTGGCGAACTCTAGATCAAGATGTATATTTCACGTGTCATAGTGGTGTTTGCTGCACAACGCACTATCGTTTTGCCATGAGTCCATGACCCATGATATAACCCGACTTTGGCTCTGACCCATGATATAGCCTGATTTTGGCTCTGACCCATGATATAACCTGATATTGGATCTGACCCATGATATAACCCGACTTTGGCTCTGACCCATAATATAACCCGACCTTGACTCCGTCCCATGATATAACCTGACTTTGGCCCCGACCCAGAATATAACTTGACTTTGACCCCGACCCATGATATAACCTGACTTTAATGCCGACCCCTGATATAACCTAACTTTGGCTCTGACCCATGATATAACCTGACTTTGATGCCGACCCAGGATATAACCTGGCTTTGGCTCTGACCCATGATATAACCTGACTTTGGCCCCGACCCATGATATAACCTGACTTTGGCTTTGATCCTTGCTATAACCTGACTTTGACCCGGACCCATGATATAACCTGACTTTGACCCTGACCCTTGATATAACCTGACTTTGGCTCTGATCCATGATATAACCTGACTTTGGCTCTGACCCATGATATAACCTGACTTTGACCCTGACCCAGGATACAACCTGACTTTGACCCCGACCAATGATATAACCTGACTTTGGCCCTGACACATGATATAAACCGACTTTGGCTGTGACCCATGACATAACCTGACTTTGGCTTTGATCCTTAATATAACCTGACTTTGGCCCCGACCCATGATATCACCTGAATTTGGCTTTGATCCTTGATATAACCTGACTTTGACCCCAACCCATGATAACCTGACTTTGGCTCTGACCCATGATATAACCTGACTTTGGCTTTGACCCATGATATAACCTGACTTTGGCCCCGACCCATGATATAAAATGAATTTGGCACCGACCCATGACATAACCTGACTTTGGCTTTGATCCTTGCTATTGACCTTTTTCACACTTACGACATCTTGGATCAAAAACGAGGCTTAGAGAGCATAGCTCCATGCAGTGAGAGTCGCATCAGCTCATAGGGAATAGACAGCATGTTGTGCATTTCACTGATGGACATTTCAAACAAACAAAAAATGGTATCCTCTGTATATAATACAGAAGATATTTCACATTAAATCATGAGGTCCAACTAAAATATGCCTGTTATACACTGGAATTAGCATTTTGCTGTCAGGATCCCGGAAGTGAATCGAAAGGTGCATTTCGAGATACGTATTTCAGAAATAGATTGTTTTATCATAACCTGGTCGGCATATAGGTACAATGTGACAGTACATTCAATGACAGAAGTTTTCTATCGTAAATAAACCGCATAATATGAAACACGTCAGTGTACTTTTGCAAAATTGCTCAGTCAATGCGTGGCTTGGCGAACTCTAGATCAAGATGTTTATTTCACGTTTCATAGTGGTGTTTGCTGCACAACGCACTATCGTTTTGCCATGAGTCCAGTTGACAAAAGACACTTTTTCTGCTATGATTTTCATTTTAACATATTACAATGTTAATTATGAAAATAATTCGTGTGTCAAAATAAATATTCAGAAGGAGCGATAACCCTATTCAGTGTGTACAATGACAGATGATACTTTACTTGTTCTTCAAACATCACTTACTTAACTGATTATTGCCGATTGAGATTGCACCGTGCACTACAAAAGTAATAATGTGTGAACTGTTTAAAATAAGTTAAAAGGAAACTAAAAATTGATAAATATAAATAATGCATGAAATTGAAGAAATATAAGAATTGATACAACTACCAACTTCTTGAACACCCTCACCTAATCCTGTATGATGAAAGGTAATTGTATATCAAAAGGAAGCTACTAATACATTTATCCTGAATAGTTTGAAAATGTCTTGATCAGATATGAGTACAGATAAAATAACAAAAGATAAAAAGGAATCAACTTCAATTGGTAATCAAGCCAAGATAAAATATATGTATCGGTACAAATTATGTTGATGGAACAATCTGGATTTCTCATATTTGACAAAGAAAAACAAACCAAAATGTTCATATCTTTATTTCTCACAATATAAGTTTTCAAAACTTAACATGGACTGGGTGTCTTTGTCAGTCAAAAGCACCTTTATTAAATTCCAGGAGAAAATAATTTTCTTGCTTGTAAACAAATGGTACAATGTGCTTTTTCAGTGTCCGATAAATATTGGCCATGTTGATTTGTGAGTGAATAAGGCTTTTCAGTTCCTCGTCCTATTTAAGAGAAATGTGACAGGAACCACATTTGTTGATTGAATGAATATAGCTTTTCACTTCCTCGTCTTTTGACAGGACGCACATTGTAACCATTGTGTTACTTTCAGCAGAAAGCTCCTCCAGACATCCGTCACCGGATACTAGTACTTCATTGTGTTGACTCGCTGGCCTGAAATGAATAATTCTATTATATTGTAATAATATTCCTACTTCAATAACATTTTTTATAAACAATGCATATTCACCTTCTCTCAAAATATTGCTTATTTAGAAAACAACATTCTTCTGAAATAGAGAAGTTTAAGGGAAATTAACCACAGTGTGTAACATTACATGCTACATGTACTTTAGAACAATCTTGAAGGCATCAATTCATCTGATATGTCGAAAACTCAAACAGTATATTCTGTGTAAAGGGTAAACTCAACAGATGCATCAATTTAATGACAGTGTACTACAGCTCTTTATATCAATGTCACACAGAAATTCACTCTTGTTTTAATGAAACACGTTTTGATATTTGTATTACCGGTATGTATTTAATCATGACCATGCTGAAAACATACTTTCGCTAGAGTGAAAAAAAATAAGATTTTTATTAAAATCAGGTGAAATATCACGTTTTATCACACCTACAGTCAGTCTGCCTCATTGACACTATGGTTTTCTGAGTAAGGTCATGAAGATCACAAAGATAATATAAGACTTGAATTTATTTTGTCAAATGCAATATTTATCTCTTCATGTGGTTTACTAAAGTTGATATTTTGACTTGAAAATATTAATTTTGTCAGATCACAAGATGAAATATTATTAAACATATTTTATTGTCCAAAAAGACAAAGGGCAGCACTTATTACCGCCTTCTCCCTATATACAGTTATACATAATATTGCATAATGAAAATGAACAATTTACAGATGAAGTTTCCCATTGTGGAAACATAGTGCGCAATATATATACAGTGCTCATATGAAGGATATGTACAATGTGCTGGAAAGTGAAGACAGTGTGCATCTCATACATATGCTAATATTATACATTTTAGTGTTGAATATAGATTTAACAATATTAATGATTAACAGTTTGGAAACAATAATATGCTAGCTACTGAATCTGTTAGTCGTTTCTATAAATTTGTGTACAGACAAGAATATTTTTGTATTCAGAAAAACATCTAAGTTTGAATCACCAAAAAGAATACTATGTAGAGTATTTTGTCCTCCAAGATTATCGATAGCTGTCAGTAATGTCTCCCTAAAATCATCATATAAGGTACATTCGAAGAAGAAATGGAATGAATTTTCACAAGGAGCATGCTATACAAGGAGCATGAGATAAATTCATGCTATCATCATTATTTGACAAGGAAAACAAATTTCTTCTATGTATTTATATTTTTTTATTTTTCTCGTTTTGATTGAATTATAAAAAAATATCAAAATGATCACACCACTTGACGTGATTGAAATAAACTAAAGTTCTAAAGATTGTTAACAATAGTAAAATATTACATCATAACAATATAATTATTGCAAAATGACACAGTAAGCACAACTATATTCTTATATATACATTGATATGATTAATAATCAATAATACATGGCAATTGCTTGTACCCAAAAATATCTTTTTGTTTTAAAAGTTTCAAAACATGTTTGTGGACATAAAACCAGATGGGTTTCACAATTAAACAAAGGGAATAAATGAGTTATGATTGCAATTCGCATGGGAATTAAAAATAATTCTTTTTATACTTTAAGTTTTTAGTAATGTCAATATCAATTTATGCGTTTGAAATATTTGAATACAAACTGTTAAAGAGTTATCTGTTTCTGTAAATTATATAAAGATCACATGTAGATTGAACATTTACTGGACATTATTAGTTGGGTTTTTGTTCATTTCATGACATGATTAAATTGGTACAGTAAAGTAAATATCATTTTGGTAGAAATATTAATTGTTACCAAAATTGCAGATCAAACTGTACTTTACTTTAAATATTTACACACCCTTTATGTAATAATTCAGTTGAAATATTATACCTCATGCTATCTAATCTGTCAACATTGACAATCAAAATAACAACTGTTCACAATCCCAACAGCACAAGTAGATCTAGAGGTCTAATATTCTATTGGAATGCATTTGAGTCCATTACAATTTACATCAAATACACAACTGATGCAAACTTGGGATTTGTTACGATTGTAAATTCTCGGTAGGTTACAATTTGATACATTATATCAACATATCAATTTAGTTAGTTTCTGACATATATCTAGATATGGTCAAAAGGTCAATATTTCGACTTCAAATACAACCCGCAAA
This sequence comes from Haliotis rufescens, assembly GCF_023055435.1. Classification (NCBI taxonomy): domain Eukaryota; kingdom Metazoa; phylum Mollusca; class Gastropoda; order Lepetellida; family Haliotidae; genus Haliotis; species Haliotis rufescens. The sequence goes on from NW_025963845.1 coordinate 131,081, forward strand.
GTTATTTAAACTCACAATAAATAGTTTGGCTTAATGGTGTGTAAACAATGAATTATTTTTTACAAGATTTCAGTAGAATTTGTATTAAGTCTGTTCAGCTACCATAAACTGCACTGGGAGTAACCAGGTGGTCATGGATATTTTAAATTGAAATCACAACAGAACGGCCAGACTCAAATTTATATCGGTAAGGAGACCAGATATTATCCAGCCTTCACCTTCTGCTCTCCAAGCCTTGCTTTCAAACCGGAAGTAGCGAAGTGTGAAAAAGGTCAATAACCTGACTTTGACCCTGACCCAGGATATAACCTGACTCTGACCCTGACGCATGATATAACCAGACTTTGGCTTTGATCCTTGATATAACCTGACTTTGGCTCTGACCCACGATATAACCTGACTTTGGCTCTGACCCAGGATATAACCTGACTTTGGCCCCGACCCATGATATAAAATGACTTTGGCACCGACCCATGACAATCCTGGCTGTGGTTTTGATCCTTGCTATAACCTGACTTTGACCTTGACCCATGATATAACCTGATTCTGACCCTGACACATGATATAACCTGACTTTGGCCCCGACCCAGGATATAACCTGACTCTGACCCTGACGCATGATATAACCTGATTTGGCTCTGATCCATGATATCACCTGACTTTGGCTCTGACCCATAATATAACCCGACTTTGGCTCTGACCCTTGATATAGCCTTATTTTGGCTCTGACCCATGATATAACCTGATATTGGCTCTGACCCATGATATAACCCGACTTTGGCTCTGACCCATGATATAACCTGACCTTGACTCCGACCCATGATATAACCTGACTTTGGCCCCGACCCATGATATAACTTGACTTTGACCCCGACCCATGATATAACCTGACTTTGATGCCGATCCATGATATAACCTGACTTTGGCCCCGACCCATGATATAACCTGAATTTGGCTTTGATCCTTGATATAACCTGACTTTGACCCGACCCATGACATAACCTGACTTTGGCTTTGATCCATGATATAACCTGACTTTGACCCCAACCCATGATATAACCTGAAGTTGGCTTTGATCCTTGATATAACCTGACTTTGGCCCCGACCCATGATATAACCTGACTTTGGCTTTGATCCATGATATAACCTGACTTTGGCACCGACCCATGACATAACCTGACTTTGGCTTTGATCCTTGCTATAACCTGACTTTGACCCTGACCAAGGATATAACTTGACTTTGACCCTGACCCAGGATATAACCTGACTCTGACTCTGACGCATGATATAACCAGACTTTGGCTTTGATCCTTGATATAACCTGACTTTGGCTCTGACCCAGGATATAACCTAACTTTGACCCCGACCCATGATATAAGCTGACTTTGATGCCGACCCATGATATAACCTGACTTTGGCTCTGACCCATGATATAACCTGATTTCGGCCCTGACCCATGATATAACCTGACTTTGGCTTTGATCCTTGCTATAACCTGACTTTGACCCGGACCCATGATATAACCTGACTTTTACCCTGACCCATGATATAACCTGACTTTGACCCTGACCCATGATATAACCTTACTTTGGCTTTGACCCATGATATAACCTGACTTTGGCTCTGACCCAGGATATAACCTGACTTTGGCCCCGACCCATGATATAAAATGACTTTGGCTTTGATCCTTGCTATAACCTGACTTTGACCCTGACCAAGGATATAACTTGACTTTGACCCTGACCCAGGATATAACCTGACTTTGGCTTTGATCCATGATATAACCTGACTTTGGCACCGACCCATGACATAACCTGACTTTGGCTTTGATCCTTGCTATAACCTGACTTTGACCCTGACCAAGGATATAACTTGACTTTGACCCTGACCCAGGATATAACCTGACTCTGACTCTGACGCATGATATAACCAGACTTTGGCTTTGATCCTTGATATAACCTGACTTTGGCTCTGACCCAGGATATAACCTAACTTTGACCCCGACCCATGATATAAGCTGACTTTGATGCCGACCCATGATATAACCTGACTTTGGCTCTGACCCATGATATAACCTGATTTCGGCCCTGACCCATGATATAACCTTACTTTGGCTTTGACCCATGATATAACCTGACTTTGGCTCTGACCCAGGATATAACGTGACTTTGGCCCCGACCCATGATATAAAATGACTTTGGCACCGACCCATGACAATCCTGGCTGTGGCTTTGATCCTTGCTATAACCTGACTTTGACCCTGACCCTTGATATAACCTGACTTTGACCCCGACCCAGGATATAACCTGACTCTGACGCATGATATAACCTGATTTGGCTCTGATCCATGATATTGTAGCGGCCCGGACCCAAACTTCTGATAAACCTCGAAGTCTGGATGTACCTGAGAGTCAAAACACTTCTTTTCAATGAATAATTAGTTTTTATTCATGTGGGTATAACAATGCCTTATATGGACAACACAATGCTTCCAAATAAGTAGATCCCTCTGAGCTTTAAGGTTTATTTGTAAGGACCAGTGTCAGGGCAAAATAATTATTGCCTGTAACTATAATGGTAGTTTACTGCTATAAATATATATATATGGATGACTTCTTTATCTGAATAACTTTTCAGTTACTCAGATAGCAATTTGTGTCTGTGTTCAAAAATGCAGTCTATTTATAGAAATGATTACATAAGGACAAGGGGAACTTTTGGGCTGAATTATCTGCCCTTTGATTTAAACTGACCTTTAGACTGCCAAAGTCAGAATGACCCAGAATGGATCTCATCGTATTTATAGGTGTGAGAAAATGGTCACATGTCTGTTATTGACCAATCAAATTGCGAGAAATTACGTCTCTTTACGTCCTTATTCCTTTGAGGGATCTACTTTCACAATGTAAAATCACTGAAATAAAGAGGAAGGCAAACTATCTCAGGAGGTAATTTGGTATAAAAATGAGTATTTATACCAATCAATGAATTCTGTCTAATTGATTCACTAATTGCCTTCCAATATCACAAGATAAACAATTACGTCCTGCTACGTCGAAGCTACGTCCTTGCTGCCTGCCGAGAGGACGTAATAACAAGGAACATCGACTGGGAATTATGATGGACAATTCAAAGAGGAAGATTACAAATGTCAGGAGGCAATTGGAATTAATTTATCTGATGCATAAGACGTTTAATAACACAAATTGGCCACTGGTATACTTTGACAGAAGCACTGGATGTCATATTTATGAGAAACATGTTCATAAATAGTGACGCTAAATACTGCGCATGAATACATCAGCGAAGATTACATAGTTCCTGATGTCAGAATTAACAGTAACTTTAATACACGTCTTGACATATCATCAAATACAATTCTGGGTTCCTCTGGACATAGTTCATTAGATTAAATAAACTTTATAATGCAAATGCTAAGCATTAGCCAAATTCAGTAACTTCATCGCGACCTAGGCTAGCTGTCACAAAGTTAAAATGGCGGGCGTCGGCGAAACACATAGCTCAGCCCTGATCACAAATTCGCACAAATATGGATAAATATCAAGCTGCCAAGTGATTGTGATCTGTTTGTTGAAGAACAAAAGTATGATTAATCTGTATCTGATTGTTAATTTGCGTAACTGTGTGCTTAGAACGATGAATTCTTCAAAAGTTACGGTCAATGCAAAACTCTTGAAACAAGTAAACAAGATCGTTTTGACAGGCACGTTGTTGACATCGATGCTTATGAGGTACTGGCACATCCTAAACAATATGCGTAACATGATGGCATGGACATATGATTATTTTTACGAGATAACAGTGTGCCATGAAGCTCTATAAAAGCATGCTATGATCCTCTGATAGATTTCTTACCAAATCGGGATTCAAAACATTGAATTACGTGAAAACGAGGTTGGCAAAAATATACTGATATATACCTGCAAAACTAATTACAGTTCACAGGATAATTATGATATAATTCGAGCACTGTCATACAACCATCAAAAATACAACAGGGAAATATTTAGGAAATATTTCTAATTTTTACAAGCTGTCATAACTCTCATATTTTATAATAAAGATATTAATATTTATATATTCTTCGTGATGGCCATCACAATATCACCTGACTTTGGCTCTGACCCATGATATAACCTAACTTTTTGCCCTGACCCATGATATAACCTGATATTGGCTCTGACCCATGATATAACCCGACCTTGACTCCGTCCCATGATATAACCTGACTTTGGCCCCGACCCAGAATATAACTTCACTTTGACCCCGACCCATGATATAACCTGACTTTGATGCCGACCCATGATATAACCTAACTTTTTGCTCTGACCCATGATATAACCTGATATTGGCTCTGACCCGTGATATAACCCGACTTTGGCTCTGACCCATGATATAACCTGACCTTGACTCCGACCCATGATATAACCTGACTTTGGCCCCGACCCAGAATATAACTTGACTTTGACCCCGACCCATGACATAACCTGACTTTGATGCCGACCCATGATATAACCTAACCTTTTGCTCTGACCCATGATATAACCTGACTTTGGCCCAGACCGAGGATATAACCTGATTCTGACCCTGACCCAGGATACAACCTGACTTTGATCCCGACCAATGATATAACCTGACTTTGGCCCCGACACATGATATAAACCGACTTTGCCTGTGATCCATGATATAACCTGAATTTGGCTTTGATCCATGATATAACCTGACTTTGGCTCTGACCCATAAGATAACCTTACTTTAAACCCGACCCATGATATAACCTGACTTTGACTCCGACCCATGATATAACCTGACTTTTGCTTTGATCCTTGATATAACCTGACTTTGACCCTGACCTATTATTTCAACTGAGCCTGACCCTGACCTATGATTTCAGTAACTGGGGGGTTCATAGGCTTTAGAGACATCACGTTGGTGTTAAATAATATGTTGAGGGTGTATGTATGTCTGGAGGGTGTATGTATGTAGTTCTCGAAAAGACACAGTGTTACCATATATGTTTTAGTTAGTTTTCAGTCATTAAATAAATCAAAAACATGTTGACATAAGAAAGCCTTTAATCACTTCCTTCTTGGTGAGTTTTTCACACTCCTTCATTTCAGAGATGGAGAATTTTGAACTGGAGTCCAAAGATAGCGACTATGATGACGGTAAGTCTTCCCTGACGCATCCCATGCCGACAACCGCATCTCTAGCCTACACCCTTCACATCTATACATTAACTTCCCTCATCTCTAGCACACGTCCTACACATCTATACCTAAACTTTACACATATGCAGTCCACGTCCTACACATCTATACCTAAACTTTACACATATGCAGCCCACGTCCTACACATCTATACCTTAACTTCTCTCATCTGTAGCCTTCGTCCTTCAGATCTATACCTTAACTTCAATCATCTCTAGTCCACGTCCTACACATCTATACCTTCATGTCTTTTATCTCTGCCCCACGTCCTACACATCTATACCTTAACTTCTCTCATCTGTAGCGTACGTCCTTCAGATCTATACCTTAACTTCACTCATCTCTAGCCCACGTCCTACACATCTATACCTTCATGTCTTTTATCTCTGCCCCACGTCCTACACATCTATACCTTAACTTCTCTCATCTGTAGCGTACGTCCTTCAGATCTATATCTTAACTTCACTCATCTCTGCTCAATGGACTACACATCAATATCTTAACTTCACTCATCTCTGCTCAATGGACTACACATCTATATCTTAACTTCACTCATCTCTAGCCAACGTCCTACATATCTATAACTTAACTTCACTCATCTCTGCTCAATGGACTACACATCTATACCTTAACTTCACTCATCTCTGCTCAATGGACTACATATCTATAGCTTAACTTCACTCATCTCTGCTCAATGTCCTACACATCTGTACCTTAACTTCACTCATCTCTAGTCCACGTCCTACACATCTGTACCTTAATGTCTTTTATCTCTGCCCCACGTCCTACACATCTATACCTTAACTGCACTCATCTCTGCCCAATGTCCTACACATCTATACCTTAACTTCTCTCATCTGTAGCTTTCGTCCTTCAGATCTATACCTTAACTTCACTCATCTCTAGTCCACGTCCTACACATCTATACCTTAATGTCTTTTATCTCTGCCCCACGTCCTACACATCTATACCTTAACTGCACTCATCTCTAGCACACGTCCTACACATCTATACCTAAACTTTACACATATGCAGTCCACGTCCTACACATCTATACCTAAACTTTACACATATGCAGCCCACGTCCTACACATCTATACCTTAACTTCTCTCATCTGTAGCCTTCGTCCTTCAGATCTATACCTTAACTTCAATCATCTCTAGTCCACGTCCTACACATCTATACCTTCATGTCTTTTATCTCTGCCCCACGTCCTACACATCTATACCTTAACTTCTCTCATCTGTAGCGTACGTCCTTCAGATCTATACCTTAACTTCACTCATCTCTAGCCCACGTCCTACACATCTATACCTAAACTTTACACATATGCAGCCCACGTCCTACACATCTATACCTTAACTTCTCTCATCTGTAGCCTTCGTCCTTCAGATCTATACCTTAACTTCACTCATCTCTAGCCCACGTCCTACACATCTATACCTTCATGTCTTTTATCTCTGCCCCACGTCCTACACATCTATACCTTAACTTCTCTCATCTGTAGCCTTCGTCCTTCAGATCTATACCTTAACTTCTCTCATCTGTAGCCTTCGTCCTTCAGATCTATACCTTAACTTCAATCATCTCTAGTCCACGTCCTACACATCTATACCTTAACTTCTCTCATCTGTAGCTTTCGTCCTTCAGATCTATACCTTAACTTCACTCATCTCTAGTCCACGTCCTACACATCTATACCTTAATGTCTTTTATCTCTGCCCCATGTCCTACACATCTATACCTTAACTGCACTCATCTCTAGCACACGTCCTACACATCTATACCTAAACTTTACACATATGCAGTCCACGTCCTACACATCTATACCTAAACTTTACACATATGCAGCCCACGTCCTACACATCTATACCTTAACTTCTCTCATCTGTAGCCTTCGTCCTTCAGATCTATACCTTAACTTCAATCATCTCTAGTCCACGTCCTACACATCTATACCTTCATGTCTTTTATCTCTGCCCCACGTCCTACACATCTATACCTTAACTTCTCTCATCTGTAGCGTACGTCCTTCAGATCTATACCTTATCGTCACTCATCTCTAGCCCACGTCCTACACATCTATACCTAAACTTTACACATATGCAGCCCACGTCCTACACATCTATACCTTAACTTCTCTCATCTGTAGCCTTCGTCCTTCAGATCTATACCTTAACTTCACTCATCTCTAGCCCACGTCCTACACATCTATACCTTCATGTCTTTTATCTCTGCCCCACGTCCTACACATCTATACCTTAACTTCTCTCATCTGTAGCCTTCGTCCTTCAGATCTATACCTTAACTTCTCTCATCTGTAGCCTTCGTCCTTCAGATCTATACCTTAACTTCAATCATCTCTAGTCCACGTCCTACACATCTATACCTTCATGTCTTTTATCTCTGCCCCACGTCCTACACATCTATACCTTAACTTCTCTCATCTGTAGCGTACGTCCTTCAGATCTATACCTTAACTTCACTCATCTCTAGCCCACGTCCTACACATCTATACCTAAACTTTACACATATGCAGCCCACGTCCTACACATCTATACCTTAACTTCTCTCATCTGTAGCCTTCGTCCTTCAGATCTATACCTTAACTTCACTCATCTCTAGCCCACGTCCTACACATCTATACCTAAACTTTACACATATGCAGCCCACGTCCTACACATCTATACCTTAACTTCTCTCATCTGTAGCCTTCGTCCTTCAGATCTATACCTTAACTTCACTCATCTCTAGCCCACGTCCTACACATCTATACCTTCATGTCTTTTATCTCTGCCCCACGTCCTACACATCTATACCTTAACTTCTCTCATCTGTAGCCTTCGTCCTTCAGATCTATACCTTAACTTCACTCATCTCTAGCCCACGTCCTACACATCTATACCTAAACTTTACACATATGCAGCCCACGTCCTACACATCTATACCTTAACTTCTCTCATCTGTAGCGTACGTCCTTCAGATCTATACCTTAACTGCACTCATCTCTGCCCAATGTCCTACACATCTGTACCTTAACTTCTCTCATCTGTAGCTTTCGTCCTTCAGATCTATACCTTAACTTCACTCATCTCTAGTCCACGTCCTACACATCTATACCTTAATATCTTTTATCTCTGCCCCACGTCCTACACATCTATACCTTAACTGCACTCATCTCTGCCCAATGTCCTACACATCTATACCTTAACTTCTCTCATCTGTAGCTTTCGTCCTTCAGATCTATACCTTAACTTCACTCATCTCTAGTCCACGTCCTACACATCTATACCTTAATGTCTTTTATCTCTGCCCCACGTCCTACACATCTATACCTTAACTGCACTCATCTCTGCCCAATGTCCTACACATCTATACCTTATCGTCACTCATATCTGGCCCACGTCCTACACATCCATACCTTAACGTTTTATCTTTTGCATAATTATAGCTTCACATTTGTAGTGTTGAGTAATATATTGTTAAGGATATCTGGACGATTTAACGGAATGTAATCCATGCATACGTGACAGCGGTTACACTCGATGGAATCTGTTGCTGATATTCGAGACAGTTTAGTCACTGTCGTTTATGCTTTGTATTTATCATTTAAGGTTTTGCAAAAGAACTCTACAGACAGTGTTACCATATATGTTTTAGTTAGTTTTCAGTCATTAAATAAATCAAAAACATGTTGACATAAGTAAGCCTTTAATCACCTCCTTCTTGGTGAGTTTTTCACACTCCTTCATTTCAGAGATGGAGAATTTTGAACTGGAGTCCAAAGATAGCGACTATGATGACGGTAAGTCTTCCCTGACGCATCCCATGCCGACAACCGCATCTCTAGCCTACACCCTTCACATCTACACATTAACTTCCCTCATCTCTAGCACACGTCCTACACATCTATACCTAAACTTTACATATATGCAGTCCACGTCCTACACATCTATACCTAAACTTTACACATATGCAGCCCACGTCCTACACATCTATACCTTAACTTCTCTCATCTGTAGCCTTCGTCCTTCAGATCTATACCTTAACTTCACTCATCTCTAGTCCACGTCCTACACATCTATACCTAAACTTTACACATATGCAGCCCACGTCCTACACATCTATACCTTAACTTCTCTCATCTGTAGCGTACGTCCTTCAGATCTATACCTTAACTTCACTCATCTCTAGTCCACGTCCTACACATCTATACCTAAACTTTACACATATGCAGCCCACGTCCTACACATCTATACCTTAACTTCTCTCATCTGTAGCGTACGTCCTTCAGATCTATACCTTAACTTCTCTCATCTGTAGCGTACGTCCTTCAGATCTATACCTTAACTTCACTCATCTCTAGCCCACGTCCTATACATCTATACCTAAACTTTACACATATGCAGCCCACGTCCTTCAGATCTATACCTTAACTTCACTCATCTCTAGCCCACATCCTATACATCCATACCCTTACTTCACTCATCTCTAGCCAACGTCCTTCACATCTATACCTTAACTTCACTCATCTCTAGCCCACATCCTATACATCCATACCCTTACTTCACTCATCTCTAGCCAACGTCCTTCACATCTATACCCCTACTTCACTCATCTCTAACCAACGCCCTACACATCTATATCTTAACTTCACTCATCTCTGCTCAATGGACTACACATCTATATCTTAACTTCACTCATCTCTGCTCAATGGACTACACATCTATATCTTAACTTCACTCATCTCTAGCCAACGTCCTACATATCTTTAGCTTAACTTCACTCATCTCTGCTCAATGGACTACATATCTATAGCTTAACTTCACTCATCTCTGCTCAATGGACCACACATCTATATCTTAACTTCACTCATCTCTAGCCAACGTCCTACATATCTATAGCTTAACTTCACTCATCTCTGCTCAATGGACTACACATCTATATCTTAACTTCACTCATCTCTGCTCAATGGACTACATATCTATAGCTTAACTTCACTCATCTCTGCTCAATGGACTACACATCTATATCTTAACTTCACTCATCTCTGCTCAATGGACTACACATCTATAGCTTAACTTCACTCATCTCTGCTCAATGGACTACATATCTATAGCTTAACTTCACTCATCTCTGCTTAATGTCCTACACATCTGTACCTTAACTTCACTCATCTCTAGTCCACGTCCTACACATCTATACCTGAATGTCTTTTATCTCTGCCCCACGTCCTACACATCTATACCTTAACTGCACTCATCTCTGCCCAATGTCCTACACATCTATACCTTATCGTCACTCATATCTGGCCCACGTCCTACACATCCATACCTTAACGTTTTATCTTTTGCATAATTATAGCTTCACATTTGTAGTGTTGAGTAATATATTGTTAAGGATATCTGGACGATTTAACGGAATGTAATCCATGCATACGTGACAGCGGTTACACTCGATGGAATCTGTTGCTGATATTCTAGACAGTTTAGTCACTGTCGTTTATGCTTTGTATTTATCATTTAAGGTTTTGCAAAAGAACTCTACAGACAGTGTTACCATATATGTTTTAGTTAGTTTTCAGTCATTAAATAAATCAAAAACATGTTGACATAAGTAAGCCTTTAATCACCTCCTTCTTGGTGAGTTTTTCACACTCCTTCATTTCAGAGATGGAGAATTTTGAACTGGAGTCCAAAGATAGCGACTATGATGACGGTAAGTCTTCCCTGACGCATCCCATGCCGACAACCGCATCTCTAGCCTACACCCTTCACATCTATACATTAACTTCCCTCATCTCTAGCACACGTCCTACACATCTATACCTAAACTTTACATATATGCAGTCCACGTCCTACACATCTATACCTAAACTTTACACATATGCAGCCCACGTCCTACACATCTATACCTTAACTTCTCTCATCTGTAGCCTTCGTCCTTCAGATCTATACCTTAACTTCACTCATCTCTAGTCCACGTCCTACACATCTATACCTAAACTTTACACATATGCAGCCCACGTCCTACACATCTATACCTTAACTTCTCTCATCTGTAGCGTACGTCCTTCAGATCTATACCTTAACTTCACTCATCTCTAGTCCACGTCCTACACATCTATACCTAAACTTTACACATATGCAGCCCACGTCCTACACATCTATACCTTAACTTCTCTCATCAGTAGCGTACGTCCTTCAGATCTATACCTTAACTTCTCTCATCTGTAGCGTACGTCCTACACATCTATACCTTAACTTCTCTCATCTGTAGCCTACGTCCTTCAGATCTATACCTTAACTTCACTCATCTCTAGCCCACGTCCTATACATCTATACCTAAACTTTACACATATGCAGCCCACGTCCTTCAGATCTATACCTTAACTTCACTCATCTCTAGCCCACATCCTATACATCCATACCCTTACTTCACTCATCTCTAGCCAACGTCCTTCACATCTATACCTTAACTTCACTCATCTCTAGCCCACATCCTATACATCCATACCCTTACTTCACTCATCTCTAGCCAACGTCCTTCACATCTATACCCCTACTTCACTCATCTCTAACCAACGCCCTACACATCTATATCTTAACTTCACTCATCTCTGCTCAATGGACTACACATCTATATCTTAACTTCACTCATCTCTGCTCAATGGACTACACATCTATATCTTAACTTCACTCATCTCTAGCCAACGTCCTACATATCTTTAGCTTAACTTCACTCATCTCTGCTCAATGGACTACACATCTATATCTTAACTTCACTCATCTCTGCTCAATGGACTACATATCTATAGCTTAACTTCACTCATCTCTGCTCAATGGACCACACATCTATATCTTAACTTCACTCATCTCTAGCCAACGTCCTACATATCTATAGCTTAACTTCACTCATCTCTGCTCAATGGACTACACATCTATATCTTAACTTCACTCATCTCTGCTCAATGGACTACATATCTATAGCTTAACTTCACTCATCTCTGCTCAATGGACTACACATCTATATCTTAACTTCACTCATCTCTGCTCAATGGACTACACATCTATAGCTTAACTTCACTCATCTCTGCTCAATGGACTACATATCTATAGCTTAACTTCACTCATCTCTGCTTAATGTCCTACACATCTGTACCTTAACTTCACTCATCTCTAGTCCACGTCCTACACATCTATACCTGAATGTCTTTTATCTCTGCCCCACGTACTACACATCTATACCTTAACTGCACTCATCTCTGCCCAATGTCCTACACATCTGTACCTTAACTTCTCTCATCTGTAGCTTTCGTCCTTCAGATCTATACCTTAACTTCACTCATCTCTAGTCCACGTCCTACACATCTATACCTTAATGTCTTTTATCTCTGCCCCACGTCCTACACATCTATACCTTAACTGCACTCATCTCTGCCCAATGTCCTACACATCCATAACTTAATGTTTTATCTTTTGCATAATTATAGCTTCGCATTTGTACAGTGTTGAGTAATATATTGTTAAGGATATCTGGACGATTTAACGGAATGTAATCCATGCATACGTAACAGCGGTTACACTCGATGGAATCTGTTGCTGATATTCGAGACAGTTTAGTCACTGTCGTTTATGCTTTGTATTTATCATTTAAGGTTTTGCAAAAGAACTCTACAGCAAGAGGAGTTTTGTCCGAGATGAAATGAGGATTGTCCTGATAGGGAAGACGGGGTCTGGGAAGAGTGCCACGGGTAACACTATCACAGGGCAGAAGACGTTTGAGTCCAAGTTGAGCGGATCTTCCGTTACAGCCAGATGTAAAGAAGTCATGTTCAAGAGATCTGACAGACACATTCTGGTCGTGGACACCCCTGGGTTGTTTGATACAAACGCATCTAAGGCCGATACAACTAAGGAAATCAAGAGATGTGTGCTGCTGACATCACCGGGCATCCATGCTGTGTTTCTTGTCACCAAAATTGGGAGGTTTACAGAAGAAGAGAACAAAACTGTAAACTATTTCAAGAAGGTGTTTGGAGAGGGACTGAAGGATTACCTCATGGTTATCTTCACTGGCAAGGATGACTTGGATGCAGAGGAGACCACCGTGGAGAACTATGTGAAGACGGCTCCACCAGAGCTTCAGCGGGTGCTGGCAGAATGCAACAACAGATACATGACTCTCAATAACAGGGCGTCAAAAGAGGAGAAGGAAGCATTTGTAAAACAACTCATTGCCAACATTGACGAAATGGTACAATCCAATGGCGGTAAATGTTACACAACTGTTATGTTCAAGAAGGCAGAAGCCATAGTGAAGAAATGAGAGGAGGAAGAAAGGAGGAAGCTGGAGGAAGCGAAGAGAGAAGAACAAGAAGCAGTTGTGCGCAGCATCAAGGAAAAGTATGATGGCGTGTTGCAGGATCAGGACATCAAGATGCAGGGTCTGCAGAATCACCTGCAGGTGTTGCAGGAGGCGGGCAAAGAGGAACAAAAGGAGCATCAGCAGGCAGTGGATCATCTGAAACAAAAACTTGACAGAACTGAAGCTGAGAGAAAGCAAATTGAGGTTGATAGAAGGAAGTGGGAGGAAGAGAGGGGGAAGGAGATGGAGAAGAAAGAGGAGGACATGAACAAGGCAATGATTATGATGATGGACAAGATGGAGGAAGATAGAAAGAAGAGAGAAATTGAAATGGAGAAAAAGATGAATCTACTTGAAAATGAAAGGAAGAAGCGGGAGGAAGATGCAAGGCTGAGGAAAGCTGAGAGGGAAAAAGAAAGAGAGAAACAGAGGCTGGAACTTAAGCAGCTTGAGAAAGAGAAACAAAAGGAGCTTACAAATATGAGAGAAGAACAGAAAAAGCAAAAGGATATTTTTCAACGAAAACTTGATGAACAGGCAAGGAAAAATGCAAGAAAACGGTCTGAAGGTGGAAGATCCTGTTCCATCATGTGAACATGTCATTCTGATCTGCATCAGTGGACGCTCCTCTTGCTGGTATCCAACGCAAGTCCCACACAGTATACATAAGACTAATAAACTCAACTACTTTTGTTACCTTTCATTTTTAACTCTTTATTCCCGTTTTATAAGTTTGCGTTTAAACCCATTTTTGCCATATGCAGGTCAGGTTATGGAATACTGAATAAATGTAAACCTTGCAAGGGATGCCATGCCATTTGATTGGCTGAACAAGCAATTTTCGAAGGTAGTACACGCCCACTAGCTGATTACCGCTTCCTGATAGGATCTGATAATAAAGTGTTGCATTATTGGGTTCATTTATGTCACTGATTTCGTATGTCTACAGTTTTGTGTTTATGTTAATGATTTCATGAGCAGTCTGTGAAGCTATAATGCTAATTATTTATACGATTTGACTACATCATCTGGGGATTCTGTTTTAGAACTGGTATCCCAGCAACCTGTGCTGGTCGTAAGAGGCGACCAAATGGATTGGATGGTCAGGATCGATGACTTTGTTCATAGAGCTTCATCGTACCTGACGGCGTGGAAAGTCGATCACAATATCAATCACTGCATTGTCTGGTCCAGACTCGATGACTTACAGACTGCCGTCATACAGCTGGAATATTGCTGAGTGCGGCGATAAACACACAAATAAACATATTTCAATTTGTGTTTGTGTTTATAAACGTAAAATCCTATTTCTATCTCGAACATAACTATAAATAAATTTGCCCCACCTGAACTTCTACTGGAAATGAACGACGTGTAGAACTTAACGAGGTTGACCAGAGACAATGCATGGTGCTCTTGACAAGTGAGTGAGGTGGGATTTACGCCGCACTTTTAGCAAAGAAACTGGTCTCAACGAAGGAATTGTCTGAGCTGTTGCTATCCATTTCGTAGATGCTTCAAAGGAATATGGTTTATTGTCTTATGTTCTTCCATACAACATACCCATTATACATGTGCATCTTTGACATTAATCGGAATCCTGTCTACTACATAACAAGGGTGAGGAAAGTAAGGGTATGGATTCTCTATGATGCATCCTGGTAATACTTGACAAGAGTTTCTGTCTACAAACACTACTGATGCTTGGTGACTCACTTCTGAAAGAAACGTTAAGTTCATTGCAATTATTTTATCACAATGTGTTCCCATTTAAGATCCTTGTAGATATATCAGTGTTTTCTTATGCTCTCAACAACTTAGACTGGAGTTAGAAATAAGTTAGAAGAGGCTGCCCACAAGCCCACCAAATGTAAAACACCAAAGCAAGACTATAACCAATCTCGATTATAAAGAAATTCCTTTTGTCTATAGTTACAACTGTTTCAAATGTTTGGTGATTATTTACGAAAGAGAAGGTAAGATTATTAACAACCTTTCTACCAGAACATGTTGCCATTGCAGATCCTTGGAGAGACCTAGTACCAGGACATAGAGAGGAATCGAAGCCTCACAATGAAGGTTTGTTAATCCACGTATTTCTGATATTCACCTGCGGTCTTTCTTCCCCATGTCAACTACAGCAAATAACTTTATAATAAAATATGTTGAGAAAACTACAAATTGTATTTGAATGTTTTCAGCATTTCTTGAGAGTCTTTATGCCGGGAGGAGTTTTGTGAAGGATGAGACGAGGATAGTTTTAATTGGGAAGACTGGATCTGGAAAGAGTGCCACAGGAAACACACTGGCTGGAACTCAGGCGTTCGTGTCGAAACTCTGCGGTGCATCTATAACCAAAGAGTGTCAACAGGAGATGGTGAGAAGGTTCGATCGACATATTCAGATTGTGGACACTCCTGGATTGTTTGACACAGGAATGACAAACGAAATGTCGTCTAGAGAAATCATGAAGTGTGTGGCGATGACCTCTCCTGGACTTCACTCTATTGTCCTGGTTACCAGACTGAACCGTTTTACAGAGGAAGAACAACAGACTGTCCAGTATTTCATGAAGGTCTTTGGGAAAGACGTTTTGAACTACCTCGTTGTTGTTTTCACGGGAAAAGATGACCTGGACCAGCATGGGATGACCATTGAGACCTTTATCCAGGATAGCCCTGGTCCTCTGAGGAAACTGATTGCTGACTGTAAAGGTCGTTACTATGCTCTCAACAACTTCATGTCTGACATTGAGAAAGAAGAATGGGTGAAGCATTTCCTCCAGGGGATTGATAGGCTGGTGTCGTCCAATGGTGGACGATGTTACACAACTGAAATGTATCGTAAAGCCGAATCACTGATGAAAGAACGAGAACAGGAACTGAAGAAGAAACTGGAGGAACAGCAGCAGGCAGAGCGGGAGATGATAGAACAGAGCATCATGGTCAAGTATGATGAGATGACGCAAAGTCAGGATGAGAAGATGACTGAACTTAAGACACAGCTACAGGCGATGGAACGGAAAGGCTTAGATGACAAGACAAGGTACCAGGGAGCTGTGAATGAGCTGCAGAATAAACTTGCGAAGGCTGATCGGGAGAGGAAGCAGATAGAAGTTGACAGGATAAAGTATGAGGATGAGAGGAGGAAAGAAATGGAGAAAGGAGAGAAAGACAGGGATGAGGCGATGTTAAAAATGATGTATAGAATGGAAGAAGACAGACGAAGAAGGGAGGAGGAATTGAATGAGACCATGGAGAGAATTGAAGTCGAAAGAAGGGAGAGGGATGCTGAAATTATGAGATTGGAGAAGGAGAATAGAAAACGTGAAGGGGAACATAGAGAGGAGGTGATGCAGCTTCAGAAGAAAAAACAGTCTGAGCTTGAAAAGATGCAGGATGATATGAGGGCTGAGAGGGAATCAAAAGCCCGTAGGCTGGAGGAGGTAGCCAGAGGCATGGCAAGGGATGAGGCAAAGGATGATGGGTCGGGCATATTTGCAAAACTCAAGGGCGGCATAAAGAAAGTTGCTAGCTCTTTGGGGTTCCTGTAAAGGTGTCTTATGAATTTGCTTAAGAACGAGAATGAATGGTAAACTTGCATATTGTTGAATGATGTTGTAAGTAGGATAAAGACAGCATTTGCAGGTAAACACGCCTTTAGAATATCAAGTATAATGAGTGTTTATGTTAAAAATCAGAACTGCTCCATTATATATAGAGATTTTACTGATTTTACGAAACAAGTATCTGAATTCTTGTATTTTATGAGCGACAGTGGGGTTAACACATGAATTCTTTCACGAGTTTCCTACAATCAGTATGACGCACTTGCAAGTGTGATAATTTATTTAATACCCATTATTTCTTAATCGTTTTGAGCTTCCTTTGCACTGATCACAACCGCCGCCTTAAAAAAACACGATTGTCGAATGATGTCAGCCATCTGCAGCTATGATGTTGTTTCTAGTGAGACGTCCTTCCGACATGACGTCAGAATAGCATTCGAATGACGGCAAAGATGGCGTAGGGATGACTCAAACAATACAATGGTGCGCGTGAAGAGATATTTGGACTATATTGCACATACAATTTTTATTAACTCGGTTATTTCTAACACAATGGGTAATAATAACACTTATGATAATCTAAATATTCGTCTAATCACTATTTTGGTAGTTTGTGATACTGCAGTGTATTTTAGTTACTTATGTTCTTGGTTTTGTAACAATCACTAGTACTAAATAAATCTTGTTTAACAGTCTAAAATCTCTCTCTTCAATCTATATGTCTGTGATATGTTTAATATTCTAGAACCGTCTATGTTGTCCTATGGGTTCGAGCCTCGGCCGCGTCATACCAAAATACGTTAACAAATGGTACTTGTTGTTACCCTGCCTGGTGCTCGAGGGTTTAAAACAAGGGCTGGTCGGCTCGGAGTCAGTAGACTGTGTCTGAGTGGGGCATTCATGTTAAACTGCGGCATGGTATGTCAGTGGGCTAGCACTATAAAACCGGCATTAGTCCGGACTAGTATAAGCAGAACCACATACGTCGCTATATCAGTGCAATATAATCTAAGACGCGACGTTAAACCCCATTTCACCTAAACTTAATCTGTTACCACCAAACACCTACTCGTGGGGTTCAACGACGATGTAAAGTATCTACTGTCTTCGTCACGTTATGTGTTGAACCTGAAATACAAATTGTAAATAAACAAAAACGCCCGATTGTACTTCACCACACAACACTTTGTATTTCACAACACAACACATTGTAATTCACAATACAACATATTGTACTTACACAGTGTACTTCATCACCCGCAACACACTGTACTTCACAAGACAACACACTGCACTTCGTCACACAACACATTGCACTTCACAAGACAACACATTGTACTTCACCAAACAACACATTGTAATTCACGATACAGCATATTGTACTTAACCACAAACCACATCGTACTTCACCACAAACAACACATTGTATTTAACCACACAACACATTGTACTTCACAAGACAACACATTGCACTTTTCCCCACAACACATTGTTATGCGCCTCACTCAAGTCATTCTACTTCACCAGACAACACTACGTACTTCACCACACAGCACATTGTTCTTCACAACACAACACATTGCACTCCACCACACAACACATTGCACTTCACGACAGAACACACTGCACTTCACGACAGAACACACTGCACTTCACAACAGAACACACTGTACTTCACGAATAAAAACACTACTTCACGACACAACACTTTACACTCCACCACATTCCACTCCACAACACAACACATTGCACTCCACCACACAACACATTGCACTCCACAACACAACACATTGCATTCCACCACACAACACATTGCACTCTACGACACATCACATTACATTACACTTCACTACACAACACATTGCACTCCACCACACAACACATTGCACTCCACCACACAACACACTGTACATCACGACACAACACCTTACACTCCACCACACAACACATTGCACTTCACCACACAACACACTGTACATCACAACACAACACCTTACACTCCACCACACACCACATTCACTCCACCACACAACACATTGCACTCCACCACACAACACATTAGACTTCACGAAACAACACATTGCACTCCACAAGACAACACATTGCACTCCACCACACACCACATTCACTCCATCACACAACACATTGCACTCCACCACACAACACATTGGACTTCACGAAACAACACATTGCACTCCACAAGACAACACATTGCACTCCACGACAGAACACATTGCACTCCACCACACACCACATTGCACTCCACGACAGAACACATTGCACTTCACCACGCAACACATTGCACTCCACCACACACCACATTGCACTCCACGACAGAACACATTGCACTTTACCACACAACACATTGCACTCCACCACAGAACACATTGCACTCCACCACACAACACATTGCACTCCACGGCAGAACACATTGCACCCCACCACACACCACATTGCACTCCAGGACAGAACACACTGCTCTCCAGCACACAAGACATTGCACTCTACAAGACAACACATTGCACTTCACCAAACAGCATTGTGCGCTTCACCACACAACACTTTGCACTTCACGACAGAACAGATTGCACTTCACCACACAACACATTGCACTTCACGACAGAACACATTGCACTTCACGACACAACACATTGCACTCCACGACAGAACACACTGCACTTCAAGACAGAACACGCTGCACTCCACCACACATCACATTGCACCCCAACACACACCACATTGCACTTCACGACAGAAGACATTGCACTTCACCAAACAGCACATTGCGCTCCACTAAACAACACATTTAACTTCACGACAGAACACATTCCACTTCACCAAACGGCACATTGCACTTCACCACAAAACATATTGCACTCAACCACTAAATACGTTGCACTTCACGGCAGAACACATTGCACTCCACCACACAACACATTGCACTCCATTAGAGCAACACATTGCTCTCCAACACACAACATTTTCCACTTCAAGACAGAACAAATTGCACTCCACCACACAACACACCGTACTTCACAACACAACACACTGTACTTCACCACACAACACATTGCACTCTACTACACAACACATTGCACTTTACGAGAGAACACATTGCACTTCACGACAGAACACATTGCACTTCACCAAACGGTACATGGCACTTCACCACAAAACATATTGCACTCCACTACACAACATATTACACTCCACCACACAACATATTGCACTCCACCACATAACATATTGCACTCCACCACACAACATATTGCACTCAACCACACAACACATTGCACTCCACAACACAACACAACACATTGCACTTCACGACAGAACACATTGCACTCAACCACACAACACAACACATTGCACTTAACGACACAACATGCTGTACTTCACGACACAACACTTTACACTCCACCACACACCACATAACACATTGCACTTCACGACAGAACACATTGTACTCCACCACACAACACATTGCACTTCACGACAGAACACATTGCTCTTCACAACACAACACATTTCACTTCACCACACAACACATTGTACTTCACAACACAACACATTGTCCTTTATCACACAACACATTGTGCTTCACCATACAACACATTGCATTCCACCACACAACTCATTTTACTTCAGCACACACCACATTGCACTCCACCACACAACACACTGTACTTCACAACACAACACACTGTACTTCACCACACAACAAGACATTTTACTTCACCACACAAGACATTTTACTTCACCACACAACACACTGTACTTCACCACACAACACATTGTACTTCACAACATTCAACACATGGTACTTAACCACACAACACACTGTACTTCACCACACAACACATTGTACTTTACTACACACAACAGATTGTACTTCACAACACAGTTAATTATACTCCCAACACAACACATTGTACTTCACCACACAACAACACAGGGTACTTCGTTGCACAGAAACACATTGTACTTCCCCACACAACACATTGTACTTTACTACACACAACACATTGTACTTCACAACACAAGAACACATTGCACTTCGTCGCACACAAACACAGTGCACTTCGTCGCACAAAAACACATTGTACTTCTCCACACAAGAGCACAGTGTACTTCGTCACATAAAAACACATTGTACTTCTTCACACAAGAGCACAGTGTACTTCGTCGCATAAAAACACATTGTACTTCTCCACACAAGAGCACAGTGTACTTCGTCGCATAAAAACACATTGTACTTCTCCACACAAGAGCACAGTGCACTTCGTCGCATAAAAACACATTGTACTTCTCCACACAAGAGCACAGTGTACTTCGTCGCATAAAAACACCTTGTACTCCACCACACAACACATTGCACTTCACGACAGAACACATTGTACTCCACCACACAACACATTGCACTTCATGACAGAACACATTGCTCTTCACAACACAACACATTTCACTTCACCACACAACACATTGCACTGCACGACAGAACACACTGCACTTCACGACAGAACACACTGCACTCCACCACACAACACATTGCACTCCTCCACACAACACACTGTACTTCACCACACAACACATTGTACTTCTCCACACAAGAGCACGGTGTACTTCGTCACATAAAAACACATTGTACTTCTCCACACAAGAGCACAGTGTACTTCGTCGCATAAATACACATTGTACTTCTCCACACAAGAGCACAGTGTACTTCGTCGCATAAAAACACATTGTACTTCTCCACACAAGAGCACAGTGCACTTCGTCGCATAAAAACACATTGTACTTCTCCACACAAGAGCACAGTGTACTTCGTCGCATAAATACACATTGTACTTCTCCACACAAGAGCACAGTGTACTTCGTCGCATAAAAACACATTGTACTCCACCACACAACACATTGCACTTCACGACAGAACACATTGTACTCCACCACACAACACATTGCACTTCACGACAGAACACATTGCTCTTCACAACACAACACATTTCACTTCACCACACAACACATTGCACTGCACGACAGAACACACTGCACTTCATGACAGAACACACTGCACTCCACCACACATCACATTGCACCCCACCACACAACACATTGCACTCCTCCACACAACACACTGTACTTCACCACACAACACACTGTACTTCACCACAAAACAACACATTTTACGTCACCACACAACAACACATTTTACTTCACCACCCAACACACTGTACTTCACCACACAACACATTGTACTTCCCCATATAACAAATTGAACTTCACCATACACAACACATGGTACTTCACCACACAACACATTGTACTTCACAACACAACACATTGTCCTTTATCACACAACACATTTTACTTCACCACACAACACATTTTACTTCACCACACACCACACTGCACTCCACCACACAACACATTGTACTCCACCACACAACACATTGCACTTCACCATACACCACATTGCACTCCACCACACAACACATTATACTTCACAACACAACACACTGTACTTCACCACACAACAAGACATTTTACTTCACCACACAACAAGACATTTTATTTCATCACACAACACACTGTACTTCACCACACAACACATTGTACTTCCCCATACAACAAATTGAACTTCACCACACAACACATTGTACTTCACAACACAACACATTGTCCTTTATCACACAACACATTTTACTTCACCACACACCACATTGCACTCCACCACACAACACACTGTACTTCACAACACAACACACTGTACTTCACCACACAACAAGACATTTTACTTCACCACACAACAAGACATTTTACTTCACCACACAACACACTGTACTTCACCACACAACACATTGTACTTCACAACATTCAACACATGGTACTTAACCACACAACACACTGTACTTCACCACACAACACATTGTACTTTACTACACACAACAGATTGTACTTCACAACACAGTTAATTATACTCCCAACACAACACATTGTACTTCACCACACAACAACACAGGGTACTTCGTTGCACAGAAACACATTGTACTTCCCCACACAACACATTGTACTTTACTACACACAACACATTGTACTTCACAACACAAGAACACATTGCACTTCGTCGCACACAAACACAGTGCACTTCGTCGCACAAAAACACATTGTACTTCTCCACACAAGAGCACGGTGTACTTCGTCACATAAAAACACATTGTACTTCTCCACACAAGAGCACAGTTTACTTCGTCGCATAAAAACACATTGTACTTCTCCACACAAGAGCACAGTGTACTTCGTCGCATAAAAACACATTTTACGTCACCACACAACAACACATTTTACTTCACCACCCAACACACTGTACTTCACCACACAACACATTGTACTTCCCCATATAACAAATTGAACTTCACCATACACAACACATGGTACTTCACCACACAACACATTGTACTTCACAACACAACACATTGTCCTTTATCACACAACACATTTTACTTCACCACACACCACATTGCACTCCACCACACAACACACTGTACTTAACAACACAACACACTGTACTTCACCACACAACAAGACATTTTACTTCACCACACAACAAGACATTTTACTTCACCACACAACACACTGTACTTCACCACACAACACATGGTACTTCACAACATTCAACACATGGTACTTCACCACACAACACACTGTACTTCACCACACAACACATTGTACTTTACTACACACAACAGATTGTACTTCACAACACAACTAATTATACTCCCAACACAACACATTGTACTTCACCACACAACTAATTATACTCCCAACACAACAGATTGTACTTCACAACACAACTAATTATACTCCCAACACAACACATTGTACTTCCCCATACAGCAAATTGACCTTCACCACACAACACATTGTACTTCACAACATTCAACACATGGTACTTCACCACACAACACACTGTACTTCACCACACAACACATTGTACTTTACTTCACACAACAGATTGTACTTCACAACACAACTAATTATACTCCCAACACAACACATTGTACTTCACCACACAACTAATTATACTCCCAACACAACAGATTGTACTTCACAACACAACTAATTATACTCCCAACACAACACATTGTACTTCCCCATACAGCAAATTGACCTTCACCACACAACACATTGTACTTCACAACATTCAACACATGGTACTTCACCACACAACACACTGTACTTCGGGGCGGTCGGGTAGCCTAGTGGTTAAAGCGTTCGCTCGTCACGCCGAAGACCCGGGTTCGATTCCCGACATGGGCACAATGTGTGAAGCCCATTTCTGGTGTCCCCCGCCGTGATATTGCTGGAATATTGCTAAAAGCGGCGTAAAACCATACTCACTCACTCACACTGTACTTCACCACCCAACACATTGTACTTTACTACACACAACAGATTGTACTTCACAACACAACTAATTATACTCCCAACACAACACATTGTACTTCACAACACAACAACACAGGGTACTTCGTTGCACAAAAACACATTGTACTTCACAACACAAGAACACATTGCACTTCGTCACACATTGTACTTCTCCACACAAGAGCACGGTGTACTTCGTCGCATAAAAACACATTGTACTTCTCCACACAAGAGCACAGTGTACCTCGTCGCATAAAAACACATTGTACTTCTCCACACAAGAGCACAGTGCACTTCGTCGCATAAAAACACATTGTACTTCTCCACACAAGAGCACAGTGTACTTCGTCGCATAAAAACACATTGTACTTCTCCACACAAGAGCACAGTGCACTTCGTCGCATAAAAACACATTGTTATTCACAACATTCAACACATAGAACTTCACCAGAGAATACCTTGTACTTCACAACCCACAGTACCTCGTACTTCAGCCCGAGTAATCTACATGTATCCACTCACATCTCAACGATGGTATTCGATCTACGAAATCATGTCGTTTCTTGTGTCATTATGATAGAGCGACAAGCGTATGACTGATTATACCATTGGAGGGTGCACGTTGTGCTATATCCATTCCCGCATTCCACAACATCTCTGCGAACTACACTCTCTCAAAAAGGAAACGCAACCCCTATATTTTCAAGATGTTTATCTCAATATTCAAGTTCTTATAACACATAATATTATTGAACACAACAATATGAAATTTGGCATGGTGGCAGTACAGTTATGCAAGTTTAAGTCCAGACTTCGACAGTTCTCTCACTAAGATTGACTTGACGCAAGGGGGCATCTTTCTCAGTACCTCGTATGAGCGCCACGAGCTGCGATCACAGCATTACACCTCCTAGGAACAGAACCGATTAGACGCGGGATTCTTTCCTGAGGGATTGCTCTCCACTCCTCCTGCAGTGCAACGGCTAGTGCATCCAACGTCTGCGGCGGCGGTGTACGTGCACGTACTCGTCGGTCCAGATAATCCCAAAGATGTTCGATTGGGTTGATGTCTGGTGATCGGGAGGGCCATGGTAACACGTTGACGTTAGAATTCTGGAGAAAATTCACTGTTGCATGAGCAGTGTGCGGCCGGGCGTTGTCGTGTTGATAGAGCTCCCTCTGTTGATCGATAATCGGTAGAAGATGAGGCTGTAAGACGTCATTGATATAGCGCTGGGCTGTCAAATTGCCACGAATGATCACCAAGTCTGATCTTTGGTTGTAAGACATGTCTCCCCACACCATGACGCTCCCTCCTCCAAATCTGTCGACCTGTCGAACACAGTTCAGGGCAAAATGCTCGTTTCCTCTTCTATAGACACGCTGTTTCCGTCACGGCGTTGTAAGAAAAAACGTGTTTCGTCACTAAATCAGACGCGCCTCCAGTTTCTGAGGGTCCATATACCGAACGTTGGTGCACCACCTGAGTCGTTGGCGTCAATGTTTGTGGCGTAAAACAGGTCCAATAAGTGGTCTCCTTGCACGTAGACCGGCCTCTCGTAGATGGTTCCTAATTGTTTGTGCGGACACTCTTCTCAAACCTGGCACCTGTGTTGCAGTGACGGTAGGTGTGGCTAGCCGATTACGTAGGTGGGTGACCTGGATGAATCGATCCTGGGGTGGTGTGGTAACCCTTGGCCTACCACTTCTGGGGCGATCTTCAGTTGCATGAAACTGGGAGTATTGGCTCCAAAGTAGGGAATCGTTGTTTTATGAATATTAAGGTGCCAGGCAACGTTTCCAAAGCTTTGTCCGGCCTCAATACGACAAATTGCGATATTTCGATCTGCAGCACTCAACCGTGGCATATTCGACCTTGTCTTTCGGTGACAATGATAGAGTGAATTGCTAATCAACACGTGCTTTTATAAACCCATACTTCTACTGCTCTTTCCATGAATTGCACGTGCATGAGGCTTTTGGCATGGGCCACGTGAACATTTTGCTCACTATTATAAAAGTAACAATAAAATGCCCTTGTGCACGAAAATTAATGTGTTTGGGCGCTTACGTTAATAAACAGTGTACATGGTATACGTGCATATCAGAAAAACTGTATTTACAATCAACATTTTTCATTTTGGGGCTTTCTAACATTTTCAGACTGGGGTTGCGTTTCTTTTTTGAGAGAGTGTATATTTTCATTATTATCATTATTATTATTATTATTATTATTATAGCATGTATTTCTTCTACAATCAGATATGTTTGTTTGTTTGTTTGTTGTTTAACGCCCCACTCAGCAATATTCCAGCTATATGACGGCGGTCTGTATATAATCGAGTCTGGACCAGACAATCCAGTGATTAATATCATGAGCATCGATCCACGCAATTGGGAGCGATGACATGCATCAACCAAGTCAGCGAGCCTGACCACCCGATCCTGTTAGTCGCCTTTTACGACAAGCAGAGTCACCTTTTACGGCAAGCATGGGTTGCTGAAGACCTATTCTACCCCGGAATCTTCACGGGTCACAATCAGATATGCTTAAAGTTCATTCATGGTAACCATGGCATTTGGTTCATACATACAGTGGGGTTTTATTGTTTAAACTTGTGCCATATGACACAAGTCAGGAAATATACATTATGCATGCATGTACCAGCATGTATCATACCAGCAACTGCAACATACTCATACCCATAGTCATCTTTACTTTCACTCACTCAGCAATCGACACAGGGTCATCCCCACAGGGCTACAACAGTGAAGAGGAGGACATGGGTGAGGATACCTTACATGTGCTGGTGAGGTGAGGTGAAATTGGGTTTAACGTCGCGTCCAAGATTATTGCACTTATATAGCAACGTGCATGCACGTGTATGTGTGTGTGTGGCTGCTTGTACTAGTCCGGACTGATGCCGATTTATAGTGCTAGCTCACTGAGATACCATGCCGCAGTTTAACATGAATACCCCACTCAGACACAGTATACTGACTCCGAGCCGACCAGTCCTTGTTTTAGCCCCTTAATGCCGAGCGCCAGACAGGGTAACAACAAGTACAATCTTTTAACGTCTTTTTGTATGACGCGGCCCGGGATCGAACCCTGGACCTTCCGCTCTCCGGGCGGACGCTCTACCACAAGACCACGGAGGCGGTCTTACATGTGCAGGAACCAGTTACTGAAAGGACATAATGATTGGCCATAAAGCAGACACCTATGATTAGGAGACATGATGACATTCCTAGAGGTGTCCACAGGTACAGATGCCAGATAAGAATATATCCTTTGTATCATCAACGTAGTTATTTTCTGTGAACTGAGCTGACTAACCTGTCCTCCCTGATATGAAAGATATTCTATATAAATAATGAAATTGATGTAATAGTGAGTGAGTATGGTTTAACGCCACTTTTAGCAATATTCCAGCAATATCACGGCGGGGGACACCACAAATGGACTTCACACATTGTACCCATGTCGGGAATCGAACCCGGGTCTTCGGCGTGACGAGCGAACGCTTTAACCACTAGGCTACCCGACCACCCCAATTGATGTAATACCCCGGT
Organism: Haliotis rufescens; assembly: GCF_023055435.1. NCBI lineage: Eukaryota > Metazoa > Mollusca > Gastropoda > Lepetellida > Haliotidae > Haliotis > Haliotis rufescens. Next base: position 159,249 of record NW_025963845.1, read on the forward strand.
ATGTGTAATATATAGGAATTTTGTATTCTGTTTCAGAAACTAGCACTGATCCACTTCCAGACACTAGACAAGTTTCAAGGGCATTCTTTCAGAAAGAGGTAAGAGTTTCAAGATAAATAACAATAAATGGTCAGTTTCTATATAGATTTCATTGGGTTTTTCTCTAGGAGCAAAATCTTGCCATGTATCTACAGAACCTGATGCAGGGAAACTTCAGGTAAGAGGTATTCAAGTATAGGCCAAACCTAAGACAGTTCTGAAGAGCCACAGGTAAGAGGTATTCAAGTATAGGCCAAACCTAAGACAGTTCTGAAGAGCCACAGGTAAGAGGTATTCAAGTATAGGCCAAACCTAAGACAGTTCTGAAGAGCCACAGGTTAGAGGTATTCAAGTATAGGCCAAACCTAAGACAGTTCTGAAGAGCCACAGGTTAGAGGTATTCAAGTATAGGCCAAACCTAAGACAGTTCTGAAGGGCCACAAAGTTAAATGTCATGAAATTGACGTCATTGCTCCTTTTGAAATCATGTAAGGAAGAGAAAAGTTTATGTTTATATGAGTGTATCCTGGATGTCTCCATAAGGTTCTTATTGTATACATATATATACAGATTGAAAGTGTTTGGCACATTTCTATTAGATCCCAAACCCTACTTACCGGTAATAACTTCTACTGCATGTTCCTTCATACTCTAAACATCTGACCAATGTATGTTTAGCAAAGGCAGTAACAGATGTGTATGTACATACTCTCCTTACAGTGGTGACAGGGACGGAAGGGGACAGAGGCACACAATGTTTCTGGAGAGCTATCCCTATCAGGATGTTAAGGCAGGATTTGCATCCCAATTCATACCTGCAGAGGTACAGTGCTTAAATAAAGATGTTAAGTACAATGTTACTCTTGCAAAGTCACCTCCATGGCAGTTGAAGACCACATGTCTTATGATTTGTAATGCTTGAAATTACTAAACTGTTAATACAGAAAAAGATAAATCTCTAAATACGTTTCAATATATATATCATAAATAAGGTCTCTAAATATGTTTCAATATATATATATCATAAATAAGGTCTCTAAATATGTTTCAATACATATATCATAAATAAGGTCTCTAATTATGTTTCAATATATATATCATAAATAAGGTCTCTAAATATGTTTCAATACATATATCATAAATAAGGTCTCTAAATATGTTTCAATATATATATCATAAATAAGGTCTCTAAATACGTTTCAATATATATATCATAAATAAGGTCTCTAAATATGTTTCAATACATATATCATAAATAAGGTCTCTAAATACGTTTCAATATATATATCATAAATAAGGTCTCTAAATATGTTTCAACATATATATCATAAATAAGGTCTCTAAATATGTTTCAATACATATATCATAAATAAGGTCTCTAAATATGTTTCAATACATATATCATAAATAAGGTCTCTAAATATGTTTCTATATATATATATCATAAATAAGGTCTCTAAATATGTTTCAATACATATATCATAAATAAGGTCTCTAAATATGTTTCAATACATATATCATAAATAAGGTCTCTAAATATGTTTCAATATATATATCATAAATAAGGTCTCTAAATATGTTTCAATACATATATCATAAATAAGGTCTCTAAATATGTTTCAATACATATATCATAAATAAGGTCTCTAAATATGTTTCAATACATATATCATAAATAAGGTCTCTAAATATGTTTCAATACATATATCATAAATAAGGTCTCTAAATATGTTTCAATACATATATCATAAATAAGTGTCATGAGACTGAATGTTGAATTCACAGCTCCAGGGACACATCAGAGAGTGGATTAGAAGCACCTTCACACGTCGTATTCACAAAGACAAAAGGTAAGTTATTAGAGTATATAACATACAGTGAAGTCTCACTATTCTTTTTGAAAGGAATTTGCTTTTCTTGGTGTTGATGTTGATACAAATTCTTGTCGAGGTTCATTTTCAATACACATGCTACTGTGGTTATGAAATGTCATCTTAAGAAAGGGAAGAGTAACATGTAAACAAAATCAGTTTCCCTTCCATTCAGCTTCACTAAAGTTAAATGTGATGCTATGTGTTACAAAGAGGAAAAGGAAACTGCCTAAACTTGTTCATGTTAATGCAATATGTAGAACTGTTCATTTCAGCCATCCCTACACCAGTTTATTGACCAGTGTGCTAACTGTGCGTAATGTGGATGAGAATCTGAGAAAACTGAGTCTGCAGTATATGTGGTAATATAAATTTACAAAAAATCTAATTCCTTTAAGAAATGAACTACACTAGATCAATGTAACTGTATCTCTGTTACATGTGTCATGCAGTAAATCAGTTTTGACATTATAAATTTGACCTATAAAGGTACTAAACAGACCTCAGTGTGGTAAAATCAGTAGCTTGTAGGAATAGAAGTTATACATGTGCATATCATTTCTACCATTAGGCACTTTGGAAGAATCAAATAAAGTGTTCTGAAATGTCTTTTTGTACTGTTCTTGTTTTCAACCTACTGCTAAGTATTAGTCACAATTAAATCTGAAAACCAACACATAATACTAGTCTTGCCATATTTCCATTCTGACCATATACAATTTGTTTCATTTGTAATTTTGGGGGGTTTAGTAACTTTGCTCAAACATGATATGTTAAATGTCTTTCTGTCTTTTACAGTGCAACAACCCACTACATCGTGTATGTAGCTGTACAAGAGGCATGCCTATTCCTCATCCAGAAATGTCTGGATATGGAGTACCAACATCTGGACAAAGAATGTTCAGAAATGAAATTACATCCGAAGCGTTTGTAACTTGGTCCAGTTTTGACTTGCGTTCATTGCGTTAAAGAATAAAATGATATCAAATGTTCACTCTGTAAGTCTTGTATATCAAACTAATATTGACTACTCTGCACTGATGGTTATCAACCTAAGTCTCGTAATAGTTTTTAGGAAAATATGTGTAATATGACCTCCAGAATTGACATTACATGTTTAAAATCTATAGTTAATGGAATCTTAAGATTTTCTTTCGGCTATGGATATTATGGATATCACATTTCTAGCTAGAGAGCAGAATTTGAATGCTATGGGTCAATATTTCTAGCTTTAAGAGATTTTTGACTATTTTATTACTCATATCCCCTTGACCAGAAGTGGGATAACGCCTTTAAAATCTTAAATTAAGTTAATCTTAAGATTTCTTCTTGGCTGCTGAGAGTAAATAGCATTTCAAACCTGTGAGCAAAGCCTGAACACTATGATACAATATTTCTAATTTTAAGAGATTTTTGACTATATCATTACTCATCTCCCCTCGACCAGAAGTGGGATAACGCTTATAAACACGACAAATAATGGAATCTTAAGATTTCTTCTTGGCTGCTGATAGTAAATAGCATTTCAAACCTGTGAGCAAAGCTTGAACACTATGATACAATATTTCTAATTTTAAGAGATTTTTGACTATATCCTTATTCATCTCCCCTCGACCAGAAGTGGGATAACGCTTTTAAAATCTAAAATTAAGTTAACCTTAAGATTTCTTCTTGGCTGCTGATAGTAAATAGCATTTCAAACCTGTGAGCAAAGCTTGAACACTATGATACAATATTTCTAATTTTAAGAGATTTTTGACTATATCCTTACTCATCTCCCCTCAAGCAGAAGTGGGATAACGCTTTTAAAATCTAAAATTAAGTTAACCTTAAGATTTCTTCTTGGCTGCTGATAGTAAATAGCATTTCAAACCTGTGAGCAAAGCTTGAACACTATGATACAATATTTCTAATTTTAAGAGATTTTTGACTATATCATTACTCATCTCCCCTCGACCAGAAGTGGGATAATGCTTTTAAAATCTAAAATTAAGTTAACCTTAAGATTTCTTCTTGGCTGCTGATAGTAAATAGCATTTCAAAACTGTGAGCAAAGCTTGAACACTATGATACAATATTTCTAATTTTAAGAGATTTTTGACTATATCCTTACTCATCTCCCCTCGACCAGAAGTGGGATAACGCTTTTAAAATCTAAAATTAAGTTAACCTTAAGATTTCTTCTTGGCTGCTGATAGTAAATAGCATTTCAAACCTGTGAGCAAAGCTTGAACACTATGATACAATATTTCTAATTTTAAGAGATTTTTGACTATATCATTACTCATCTCCCCTCGACCAGAAGTGGGATAACGCTTTTAAAATCTAAAATTAAGTTAACCTTAAGATTTCTTCTTGGCTGCTGATAGTAAATAGCATTTCAAACCTGTGAGCAAAGCTTGAACACTATGATACAATATTTCTAATTTTAAGAGATTTTTGACTATATCCTTACTCATCTCCCCTCGACCAGAAGTTGGATAATGCTTTTAAAATCTAAAATTAAGTTAACCTTAAGATTTCTTCTTGGCTGCTGATAGTAAATAGCATTTCAAACCTGTGAGCAAAGTTTGAACACTATGATACAATATTTCTAATTTTAAGAGATTTTTGACTATATCATTACTCATCTCCCCTCGACCAGAAGTGGGATAACGCTTTTAAAATCTAAAATTAAGTTAACCTTAAGATTTCTTCTTGGCTGCTGATAGTAAATAGCATTTCAAACCTGTGAGCAAAGCTTGAAAACTATGATACAATATTTCTAATTTTAAGAGATTTTTGACTATATCCTTACTCATCTCCCCTCGACCAGAAGTGGGATAACGCTTATAAACACGACAAATAATGGAATCTTAAGATTTCTTCTTGGCTGCTGATAGTAAATAGCATTTCAAACCTGTGAGCAAAGCTTGAACACTATGATACAATATTTCTAATTTTAAGAGATTTTTGACTATATCCTTACTCATCTCCCCTCGACCAGAAGTGGGATAACGCTTTTAAAATCTAAAATTAAGTTAACCTTAAGATTTCTTCTTGGCTGCTGATAGTAAATAGCATTTCAAACCTGTGAGCAAAGCTTGAACACTATGATACAATATTTCTAATTTTAAGAGATTTTTGACTATATCATTACTCATCTCCCCTCGACCAGAAGTGGGATAACGCCTATAAACACGACAAATAATGGAATCTTAAGATTTCTTCTTGGCTGCTGATAGTAAATAGCATTTCAAACCTGTGAGCAAAGCCTGAACACTACGATACAATATTTAAAATTTTAAGAGATTTTTGACTATTTTATTACTCATATCCCCTCAACCAGAAGTGGGATAACGCTTATAAACACGACAAATAATGGAATCTTAAGATTTCTTTTTGGCTGCTGATAGTAAAGCACATTTCTAACAGTTATGAAAGCTTCAATGTATATATGTCAATAAGCTACTTAGGAATGGTTCAATGAGTTTCCTGGTTATTTTAATGCTGACCAGGAAGATTTTGTCATTCCGGGTATTACATATGGTATTCTTTCCTTAAAAAAATGAGAAAAAGAGTAGGGTGGTGGGTGAATCAAAGGAACATCAAAGAAATCTTTTTCAACAAGAGAATTCTTTCTACTCTAATATTTCTATATGTAATTAGTTTCTTTTATTTTTTAAGTTAGACTTCTAAGATGAAGCACAAACTCTCTCACAACAAGCATCTGCTATGCCTGGAAGCAGTTACATGCACCTCCAACATTAATTAAAAAATAGTTGCTTTTATCATCATGTACATAATAATCAAATGGAGTGATTTTGAATAATTGTTACCACTAAAATCTAACATGATAGTAATAGTAATATTTATAAAAAATGACTTTGGGACTTGAGAATACAAACAAAAATACACACATCAGTTGCCAGAGGGCTGTGAGGTGATGGGGCTTAGAAATCCCTTGAACAGTACACATGTAATTGTACCCCTTTTAACTCTGACATGTTGAGTATTCATTGTTTGATGTTTAATGACACACTTAGTTATATTCAAAATAATTAATATTATTATATTAATGTACATACCCTCCCACATATATATTGTGCACATCATCGCCTGTTGTACAATGTCATGAGTGTATACTCCTAGGCATTTACCTGCTGTGTTACTGTGTATGAGAAGAAATATGTCCAACTCTTATATAACTCTTGAAAAATAGCATAACACAAACATCCTAGGAACTTGAATTATTACACTTGTATCCCCACCAATGAGTGGCATAACAACTTTAAAAAACATAAAATTAGAGAATAGTTTTATTTTCATTTGGCTTTTGCTCTGTTGTAGGAAAACACTGTGTTCAGAAGTGGCCAAGATAGCTATTTAACAGAAAATTGACTGTTATTAAACATGTCACCACCTCACGAAGGTTATGATATGATAGACAATCAAATAATACATTTGGGAGTTATATCATGGTTAGAAAGTAAACATTGGCAATGGGCAGTAATTACAGATAATAAGCAACATGACTATTTTTATAAAAATGGCAGTTTTCATAAGCGATAAGCATAAAAATAAGAAATTGTAATCCGCTTTAGCTCCGCATTACCACTTTTATACGCTGCCATTTTTAGCTGCAAATGGTGGATATCGAGTCAGTAGCATTGCCATTCACCCTTTGCAGAACGGAGTAAAAATACAAAACACAAGAAGTGCAGATGATTTTGCTCTTATTAAATGTTTGTCAGTTAAACACATAGTTGCATGCCACAGATATATTTCTCTATAGTGTTTATCCCAGTTCTGGTCGCTCCAGGCGTCGACCACAGGCGTCGACCATATCCGCCGCATCATATGCCAGGGGATAACAAAAGGTAGAGATCATGTTGTTTTAGTTTCGCTTCTCTTCACTTGCATCTCCAGTATTTTGATGGCAATTTAGAGTCAAGTTTGAGATATTTCATGAGAAATAAGAATTTCTTTTTCTTTACTCAAAATGGAGAAGGAAATGTATAGTTATAAAATGCTTATCATGGAATCTTTAAACTATGACAAATCCAAAGAAAGTTGAATACTTCACCTGGCAGAAAGGCGGTAGGCAAGTCCTCTTGCATGGCTTCAGATACAGACTCAACAACCAGCGGCTGACTTGTGTACACTGGAAATATGCACAGCGCCAAGGATTAGTCAGCACCGCAGTGTCAACTCAATGCAGTTTATTCTGCAACCATAACATTGACAGAAAAACCCGGAAGGCCCGGTTAAAACAAAAGTTGCAATAAACAAAAGCGAACGCGGATGCGTGTAATGGCACAGGGTGGCTGCCTGGGCAAGTGTACCACAGTGGGTCTTTAAAGATAGGTATTTAAGTGATAATACAGTGAGACATATTTTATATAATATTACACAATATATATCTTCATTTTTAACTTGTAACCATAACTTAATACTAAGAACCATAACAATTTGAAATGTTGTGAACATACAATGATATTTAGAATGTGGTCTCATGTAACAAATGTTATATTTGGGATCACACTTTCTAAGCCTCGGTGGCTGAATGGGTTAGATCGCTGAGTTTGTGAGCTTGCGATTAGGGGCCTCACTCTGGCAGTGCGGGTTTGAATCCTTCATGGGACTCAACCAAAACAAGTACTAGAATCTGTACTTTACTAAGAAAGTGTTATCCCAAAAAACATTTGTTAACTTTGAAATGTTGTTGCAAATATTGCATATTTGTTATTGAATGTCTGAAAGTGTGACAGAAATTTAAAAAAATAATAAAATATGGGCTTAGTACGTTCATTTGTGTCCACAATAACATGGAGGGCTATACCACTTAATGTCAAGGTAGAAGCCAGTAGCTGAGTCAGTCACTGCACTGATGCATAAAGATGTTTCTATAACACTGTAGGCATGAGTAAACTGTAATATTCTCACGCTTTGGGAATGATTTGTAGCACTTGAACTAGCCCTAGGCTGTTGCTGCCTCCGACGAATAAATAATGGAGAACGACATTCTGTGTTCCATCTTGTATTTATTGCCATACATACACGGGTGGTACATCTGGTAAAACAGGGGGTCCCAACGGCTAGGTCGCCAAGGGAGATTACTCTAATATGTTATACACCATCACAGCCGCTAGTGGCATAATGCAGTATGATAACAGTACATCCCTTTTCTTATAAAAAAAAGTTGGACACATTAGCAGTAAGTGAACTACAGAGCACAGAAAACGACTACAAAGAGTAGACACTTGATATTGATTATATTCTATTACTTCAATGATGCTTAACACTTCAAACTTGAATTACAACTAATAAATCAAAGGTTGTCAATTCTTGACTGTAAATTCTAACTAATATTGTGAAGTGGCCTACATAGCCTATCAGAATGACACTGATACAAACTTACTGTGGTTGACTGTTGTATAGTCTTACAATCATCTTGAGCTAAAACTGGTAAAAACTACACTGAGGCAATAACCTTGGGTTTGACAACCCGACCCGAACGAGTGATATATTGATTATTGGCATTGTCAATAACTTTCTGGGGACTGTGTGTTCGTGATGGGATCGGTGATGTTACAGGGTCATCAGAGGGTTTGACCTCAGCTGTATCACGAGTACAGGTATCGGCTCTGTCAGTCTGTGGAACATGTGGTAACTCACTACTTGTGACATCAATGTTCATTTCAGGTATGTCATGCTTTTCACGTGTCCTTAGTAGGTGACGTCGGTTGCGACGATATTCCGCTCCATCGCCAGTGCGAACAGTGTAAGACCTGGAATTGTGCTGCTTTGTGACTACTGCAGGTGTCCACAAGTTATTGTGTTGTCGTACACGAATTGCTTCTCCTGTTTTAAGGGGCAACAGGGGCTTGGCAGCAGTATCGTAGTAGTGCTTTTGTTTCCTCCGACTTGCTTGTAGTACTTTCTGGTACTGAGAATGATCAACAGATCCAGGCAAAAGTTGATGTTGGGTACAAGGTAATGTGGATCGTAATCGTCGACCCATGAGTAGCTGAGAGGGTGATAGATTTGCCTCCATTGGGGTAGTACGGTACTCTAGAATACCAATGTGTGGATCTCTGCCATCTGTCTTCGCCTTGGAAAAAATGCGCTTGATTGTTTGGACAGTTTTCTCGGCAAGACCATTTGACTGTGCGTAACGAGGGCTTGATGTCTCATGCACAAAGTCCCATTTTTCTGCAAACTGAGCAAAGTCTTGTGAGGAGTACTGGGGGCCATTGTCAGATATCACCTTATCCGGTATCCCATGTCTCGCAAATACATCTTTGAGAGCATTGATAACAGTGGTGCTTTTGGTGCTGGGTAATTTGCAAACTTCAAAGTACCTGCTATAATAGTCAACAACGACCACAAAATCATGGGTGTCCCATAAGAAGAGATCTGTGGCCACGGTCTGCCAAGGACGACTGGGAATGTCATGTGATATGAGGGGTTCCTTGGGGTTAGAGTTTCTTCTCTCTAGGCACACAGAACAGTTGAGTACAAGACTTGTGATATCATTCGACATTTTGGGCCAAAACAAAATGTCACGAGCACGCCGGAGACACTTTTCAACTCCCATGTGTCCAGTGTGAATTTTGTCAAGCATACTTGTCCTCAGGGACTTGGGTATGACAATTTTCTGGCCCTTGAATATGATGCCATCCATGAAGGCAAGTTGGTCCCTGAAGTTCCAGAATTCAAGTATTGTCCCTGGGCATAGCTTCCTATGTTCAGGCCAACCATCTATGATAGTTTGTTGGAGCAAGGAGAACTGAGGGTCAGCTTCTGTGGCTCGTCTAATATCCTCCATCCTCTTCTCACTGACAGGAACATTTGATACTATCATATGGACATGCGCGTCCATACCTTCTGAAAGGTGCGGGTAGGTATCAGGCACTGACTTGCGTGAAAGTGTATCAGCTACTACTATTTCCTTCCCAGGTCTGTGTTCAACTGTGAGGTCATACTTTTGTAGCTGCAACATCATACGCTGTAACCGAGCAGGGGCGACAGCAAGAGGCTTCTTCATGATAGAGATGAGAGGTTTATGATCGGACTCGACTTTCACATGCCGACCATAAACATACTGGTGGAAACGCTTACAGCCGAACAGGATAGCAAACATTTCCTTTTCGATCTGTGCATAATTGACCTCCGTGGTGGTCAAAGACTTAGATGCATAAGTGACAGGCTTCCCATCCTGTAAGAGAGCGGCACCAAGACCATACTTGGATGCATCAACTTGGAGTGTTAGATCCTTGTCTGGGTCGTAGTAGGCAAGAACTTGCCCAGGTGTCTGTGTGATGATATCCTTAATTCTCTGAAACGCTGTGGACTGAGGATGATCCCACACAAACTCAACGTCTTTGGGAAGGAGCTGTCGCAGAGGGCTGGTGATCTCGGACAGATTAGGAGCAAACTTGGCTAAATAATTAACCATTCCAAGAATTGTTTCCAATTCAGAGCGGTCACGTGGTGGATTCATTGAGCATATAGCAGAGACCTTAGCTGGGTCCGGTCTGAGGCCTTCAGCACTCAAGATGTGTCCAAAGTATTGGATCTCTGTGACACCAACTTCAAGCTTCTCTTCGTTAAGCTTAATACCTTTGTCACGGGAGCGGGAAAGCATGTTCCGCAGGTTGTGATCATGCTCCTCGGGAGTACTTCCATACACCAGAACGTCATCAACTATGGCTGCAACGCCATCTAGTCCCTCATAGCACTCGTCAATCCTTCGCTGAAATTCATCTTGTGCTGAACGTATCCCAAAGGGTAGTCTAAGAAATCTGTAACGTCCATACGGGGTGTTGAACGTTGTAAGAAATGAAGATTCCTCAGCCAGTCTGATGGCCCAATATCCAGATCGAGCATCGAGTTTAGTGAAATAACGAGCCTTAGAGAGGCTTGGAAGGATGTCTTCAAGTGTTTTCATTGGGTAGTGTGGACGCTGTATAGCACGATTCAGGTCCAATGGATCCAAGCATATGCGCAGTTTCTTTGAGTGTGGCTTTTCAACGATTACTAAAGAGTTGACCCATTCAGTTGGTTCATCAACCTTTGTGATAATGTTTGACTTTTCCATCCGATCAAGTTCGTCTTTGAGTCTTTCACGAAGTGCGACTGGAACTTTTCATGGTGGGTGAACTACAGGGATAGCACTCGGATCGATGTGTATCGTACATTCACCTGGAAAGAGCCCAATGCCCTCAAACACATCGGCATATTCTGCAATAATGGTGCTCTTCTCAAGAGGTTTTCCAGATTTCTCACTCGATCCACAAGTATCAACCGCACAGGTAAGTTGGATAAGCTCCAACTCAAGGCATGTTTTGAGACTGAGTACAGGGTTTGATTCTGTCTCTACAACGTAATACTCAGCTGTGAATTCACGATCATCAATCTGACAAGATAAGCTACATGTACCGTGAGTCTGAAGATGTGTACCGCCATACGCCATCAACTGTTTGGGCGGTTTACTGAGTACAGTTGTAGTGCCAATTTTGGGGAATAATCCAGCTGGTATGATATTTACCTGAGACCCTGTATCTAATTTGAATTCCACTGGTATGCCCTTAATTCCTACCTTCACAGTAACAAAAGCCTGGTTAGTATCCTCAGTTTTGGAGTGGACACTGTCAACATCACTAGATGTATCCACGCTATCAATTAAGTCTATGAGAAAGTCTGAGTCCCCTGAATCAAAGCGTTCATCTGTCACAACCTCATTGACTTTCACTGAGCGACACACAATCTTGAAATGATTCCACTTTCCACAATTGTCACATTTTCTACCTTTGGCAGGACCAGTTCACGCTTAGAATGTGATCTACCACAGTTTCTACACTGACTATGTGTTTTGTCATCACTGTTTTGATGATCTTCTATTTGGTGTGTTGTGGGGTTTTACAGGTTGTGATTTCTGTCGGGAGTAATGATACTTTTTGTGTCGATGGGAATTATCACTGGCTGAAACTGTATGTACTTCAGGGTTGGCCATTGTTTTTAACTGTTCCTGAGAGTATTCCAAACTTTGTCCCATTTGAATTGCTTTCTCGAGTGTCAATTTCTCCCCTTCATTTATCAATTTTGCACGAAGTTTAGTAGATGATGTGCCGAACACTATGCGGTCCCTCACCATTTCATCAGATGTATTAAATGCACAATCTGTAGCTAGCAGCTTTAATCTAGTCACAAACTGATCAAAGTGAGATGACCCCTGAACTTCGTTATTGAATTTGTACCTTGCGAAAACAGGATTCAACTTTGGCTGGACGTATGCTGCGTAGCGAGTGTAGTAAGTTTGAAGTAACTTTTTGTCATCATCAGAAATGCCTGTCCATGTATTGTAAACATCTCTACCTTTTTCTCCCACCCAAAGTAGGAGGTATGAGCACTTCGATTCTTCCGACTTTTCCACCAACGGTCCGTCGAATATCAGTTGCACGTGCTGTTTAAAACGCCGCCACGCATCAGGCAGGTTTGATGCTTCCCAGTCCATAGATGGGGTGGGGATTCCGGAAAGATCCATGACTCTGACACCATGTAATATTCTCACGCTTTGGGAATGATTTGTAGCACTTGAACTAGCCCTAGGCTGTTGCTGCCTCCGACGAATAAATAATGGAGAACGACATTCTGTGTTCCATCTTGTATTTATTGCCATACATACACGGGTGGTACATCTGGTAAAACAGGGGGTCCCGACGGCTAGGTCGCCAAGGGAGATTACTCTAATATGTTATACACCATCACAGCCGCTAGTGGCATAATGCAGTATGATAACAGTACATAAACCATGTGTCCTGTCTGCTGGTGGATGGGAACAGACATTTAACCTGAACAAAAATACATGGAAATATGATTGAATGAAGTTCATGCATATGATTAGGAAGTATGAAACATCTCATTGTTCACACAAATGTAAAATCTAACAAATAATGGTGTGAATAAATCTACTATCACTATCACCCATGTTTTGTTCTACTATTGGGCCCCCATGTAACCCCTTAAGAATTCAGGAGGGGGCTCTTCCATACCCACATCACCTGATTGATGAACCCAGTCTAGCATAGAGCACCTAATTACTTGGTAAATTATGTGAAGTGGGCGAATAACGATGAGTAGAGGGGTTCGTCATGCACAATGGTTCAGCAGAGTAACTCTCAGCAATTGTTAAAACAAGTTTAAACTTAAGTAATTAATCTGTGTTTAGTGGGGCCAATATAAGACATTTGAATCTGTAAATTATCCCTGTCTCCCATAGATATTCATGGGAATGAAACAGCAGACAGACTGGTAAAGCTAGTTCCAGACAAAGCGGAGATACACCCTATTCCCTTCAGAAAACTGGAGAAAATGCAAAATCAAAGCACAAATGGCCTGGCAAGCCCAATGGACGCAAGTGAAGGTTGCAGATGGCTTTACAAAATACAAAATTCCAACCCAAATAGGACAAAAAGCCATACTCCTACGGATCTGTAAAGATGGTCAGCTCCTCCAATGTATCTTTACAGAGCAGCCAAAGTAATTACATCCATTTCTGAACAAACAAATTTGTAATAGTTAAAAAATAAAAACCATATCAAAATAAAAACAGAAAGATGGTCCAGAGTAACAAACTGTTCAACAGTTCAACCACATGAAACAGACATGTTCTGTACAAACAATTATATTATTTTTTGTCAACATAATTATGATCTCTAGAAGGGAATTACTGCCATTAATCATCTAATCTGTGACTTGACTTTCAGTGCATATCTTTATTTATTATGATTATTTATTCTGAACTTTATTTTGTCATGGTCACTGGACAAATGCCTTGTGGGTGACCTCTATTGTGCTGACCTGTCTTGTGTGAGAGGTTAACATGCAGATTAAATACAGATGATGTGAAAACCTTTGATTTTACTATATTTATTATGCCTGTTTGGCATTATTTTTTTTAACATTTGAAAATCTATACTGCATCCACATTTCATACAACACAAGTGCATTTGTTAGGCGCTGTTTTCCATCCACTATAAGGTTGCTCAAAGCATACTTATTACCCCGTTCAATGGATCAGTGTGCACTTAACAATCATTCTCAGCTCCCTAGGGAGTATACTACCCACACTGCTCTGAGGCACTAGCAGGTTAACAGTCACATTGACATCTCATCCTACCGGGTACCCATTCACTGCTGGGTGAACAAAGGCACATTTCAAACAGTCAATTGCCCAGGGGGACACCACATTTGTTAAATGTGCTTCAGTGTGGGGCAAAGCACACAGTCCCACACTCCCCACAACCAGTGTAGCTCAACTTGACAGATATGTGACTTGTGCGCTGTGCGCTGTGCACAGGACCACATGCCACCAGCTCATGCATTCTGATACAGATATGATAAATGATCAATAATTCTTATATTACAACAACTATCTTGACACCTTACTTTGCAGACTCTGAGTTTCTATCCAAATTGATCCTATGAAAGTTTTTGATGGGACTAAGTATTGTACAGTATCAACAGAGAATCAGGGCATTTGATTGTAGGTTCTTTGTACAAAGAGCAGAAATTATTTAAACACAGACTACATCTATATTATGTTATCTAGTTCATCTGTACTTCCAGCACGAGGGGGATACAGCCGCCTAGTATAGGAAGTCCCAATTACAAGATTCATATCATTAACATCAAATTTAAGGATATAATGTATTATATATTACAAAAACATGGTTACACTCTCATATTTTAAATGAAGAAATTACTACCAGGTTTCCGCAGTGCATTTACTCAAGATAGATCTACAAGGGTCGCGGGGTTGCCATCTATATTAATGACAACTTATTTACTAAATGCATGGATAACTTATTAATAGGACTCAAGACATTTTGGATGAAAATCACTTGTAAGAAGGAACACCTGTTGATCTGTGATAGGGATGTTGTAACATACTTAAAGTAGTCAATGCTGGGGCTTGATTGATATGTTAATAGGTATTGATTCAATAGTAGCAGGTCATATTAATATAGATTGATTACCTTAGTATCTTTAAACCACTAGAATATTTGCAGGCAACTTTTGGTCTTCATCAAATTATTATTGAAACCACAAGGATTACGCAGCACCCCTAAACATTTAACTAGTATTATACTCTTCAGGTGTTCTTGACCCTGTGAGTGGCGACCATTGTCTCGTACATGTTAATCTGAGTAACTCTAAACCCCTTGACATAAGTTTTACAAGAAAGATGTATTATTAGTTTGCTTGACAAGGTGAAATTAATGTGGTATTTGTTTAAGTATAACTGTATTCTCACCCTACTGAAAGTGCGTCAGTAAGTCAGTCAGTCAGTCAGTCAGTCAGCCAGCCAGCCAGCCAGCTAGCCAGCCAGCCAGCAAGCACATGGTTTAATATCATGGTGGAAGAAACCAGAAATGGGCTTCACACATTATACTCAATTGAACCCGTACCTGGCATGACAAGTGAACACTTTAACCCTGAGGCTACCAGGAGACACTGAGGCTGACTACTACTATTTTCATGAGGAAGACAACCACATCAGATTCAAGTTCAACTCAATACCTTTTCAGTGACATAAACTGTTGGACAAAACAAAGAGTGCGCATGAAATCATATACCAAATGCAGCACCAGTTTATTGTAGTCCTCCACAGCTGCAGGGTTTTAATAAAAACCAAATAAAAGGGAACCCAGAAAGGCTTGCCTCATTCTCTGTGACTATCAAATCATCTTAGGGTGACTGCTGTATGTCAGGTCCATAGAACCCATGTAGTCAGTCAACTGTAGCCAGGTGGTCGGGATGTGTGAGCTGGCTCACTGTGTGTCACTTTACCCAGTACACAGTGCTGACCTATACTGCTGGATATATCTATTGGTCATTGCTCTATACTGCAAACCCCCTAGTTTATCCTTAGGTTATCCAACATGCTTGTCTTACCATACTAGCTGTGCCAAATGGTTACAGTGAGTATCAACCCAATGTGCAAATCTGTCAGCATCACAGCTGCTACTCAGTTCAATACGAGTGAGTGATTGAGTGAGTGAGTGAGTGAGTGAGTGAGTGAGTGAGTGAGTGAGTGAGTGAGTGAGTGAGTGAGGTTTCACGCCGCTTTTAGCAATATTCCAGCAATATCACGGTGGGGGACACCCGAAATGGGCTTCACACATTGTACCCATGTCGGGAATCGAACCCGGATTTTCGGCGTGACGAGCGAATAATATCAGTGAAGTACATACAGAGACTGAAACTTGCCTGTCTGTGTTAGTGTTTGTTCATATTCAAAAGGCAAATTTGCCAAACTTTTGTCAATAAATTATAAACAAGTAATGCTTGTCCAGTTTTTGTTTATCATAAGTATCTGCCCCTACCAACCTGTGTGAAGATGGACCTGGCATTGTTGGAGCACTGCATAATGTCTCCTGAATTATCTGCTGACAGACAGACAGACAGACAGGCAGGCAGGCAGGCAGGCAGGACATTCAAATCACACACACATTAAAACAGACCCATTACGATCTGTGTTAGAATAGGTCTTCAGCAACCCATGCTTGCCGCAAAAAGTCAGGATTGCTGACTTGGTTGATGCATGTAATTGTATCCCAATTGTGTGGATGGGTGCTCATGATGTCAATCACTGGACTGTCTAGTCCAGACTGAATTATTTACAGACAGCCGTCATATAGCTGGAATATTGCTGAACAAACAAACAAACAAACAAACAAAAAACCAAACCAATAGAGTTAAAGCCATGGCAGGTTAACTAACAGTGCAACATTGTTTCCACAGTGAGAATATTGAAGAGACTCCAAACAGTGAGTTAGTGAGTTGGTATGAACTTGTTTCTGTGTAGAACACTGTACCAGTTAGTACCACTGTGAGCAGTTCAACACAGGTGTGTGTGTGTGTGTGTGTGTTGTTCAACAGGTAGTAGCTTCCTCCTTTAAATCATTGCATCTTACAAGAAGGCATAATATGACATTGCCATTGAACACGAGGTTCCATGATGGTGTGATTATTGATGGTGAAATATTAATTTATTTCTTATCTCTTTGTAATGACGTGTCAATGTTGTTTTATTCCAATGTGGACGACGTTCTGAATAAATGTTTGTGACGTGCCGACAACACCGTTGTTTAATTGGGCGTGGCAGAAAGAGTGAACAGAAACTGAAGCTCTCTCGCGTGATGAAGTATTTTTGGATTTTCTGTTGCTGCAAAGACAATTTACCTTTGCATGTGCTGCTCAATGCAACCTCAATATTACTTACCTACACAGTGTGAAAAGAACTTCCTATTCCTCACTGGGATGATAAGCAATCGGCGACTTTAGGTGACAGGCGCAAGGGAGCAATGGCTGCAAGGAAGTCGTACAATTCTGAATTGAAGGAAATGAAAGCAAGAGGACGTTGGCAGCGTTAAGATGGTCCCCGAAGAGACAAATAAATATGTGTTAGGAACAAAAGCTAAGGACCCAGACCAATGTAAATAGCACGCAAGCTAGTAGTAAAGCTTTTTGTGAAATTTTGTGAAAGGAATTCTCCCAGGCGTGGGCCGTCGTTGATAAAAACTAGTTAAAAAAAATGCAAACGATGGTTGCCCATTTTAGGATTGTCAGTAGTGTATGCAACATTCTGTTGAACTATACAGCGGTGGTTATTTGTCCAAACTGTCTATAGTCGCGACGCGGTGCTGTGCGAAAGTTTGCACTATTTTCTCTTTTCTGGGGACTATCACCAACATTCTCTTGACTTTTTAATTGTTCCAAAAAATGTATAAAGGTGTATACTGAGGGCCATTTAAAGTGAAATACATTGTTTGTGTGAGACGGTTGTAAGACATAATTAAGGGCGAGAAGGAACTAAACAACAAGGTGTGAAAAAATCCATAAAGAAAACGAACGTTTCATTTCTTGTCTTGTCTTGCCTTCGAGTTTAGAACATTTGACGTATGAAACACAAGGTCCAAAGTTCATCTGTTGCCGAACTTATCAGGTCTTTCTTCTAATAAGATATACCTCATACCCGTGCGCAGCATAGCAAGTGTGTTTGATTGGTGTAAATGCAGTTCGGACGTAGACATAGACAAACACATAGACATACACAAACACATTGACATACACACACATTTATGTCAGTAACGTAAAGCCTCAGGCCCCAAATAAAATTGAATAGTTTTTTCCCCCAAGCATTCTGGTATACGAAGAGTTGGTACAATATGTTTTACAAAGTTCAGGAATATTGTTCACAGACATACAGTATTCAGATATACAGTATTAAATTTATAATAGGTCAAGGTCTACCCGCATGCAAAATTTCAATGCGCTGCGACAACTTTGACATCCGAGTGGCATTTGAGTGCCAGGTGTTAGCCTTACCTGCATTTTCGACCAAAAATGTCAAATCGCCGTAGGAGTCTCAGACTTTGCAGGACGACTCCTTAGGTCAAATGGAGCATTCTCAACGAAACATTTTTCACTTTGGAGCCAATGTTACAGTTGGATAATGGAGCCCATAGCTCCGCTCACAGAGGTGATCTGGGGTCAAGAACGGTGGAAACGTGACCTCCAGGTCAAGGTCTACCCGCATGCAAAATTTCAATGCGCTGCGACAACTTTGACATCCGAGTGGCATTTGAGTGCCAGGTGTTAGCCTTACCTGCATTTTCGACCAAAAATGTCAAATCGCCGTAGGAGTCTCAGACTTTGCAGGACGATTCCTTAGGTCAAATGGAGCATTCTCAACGAAACATTTTTCACTTTGGAGCCAATGTTACAGTTGGATAATGGAGCCCATAGCTCCGCTCACAGAGGTGATCTGGGGTCAAGAACGGTGGAAACGTGACCTCCAGGTCAAGGTCTACCCGCATGCAAAATTTCAATGCGCTGCGACAACTTTGACATCCGAGTGGCATTTGAGTGCCAGGTGTTAGCCTTACCTGCATTTTCGACCAAAAATGTCAAATCGCCGTAGGAGTCTCAGACTTTGCAGGACGACTCCTTAGGTCAAATGGAGCATTCTCAACGAAACATTTTTCACTTTGGAGCCAATGTTACAGTTGGATAATGGAGCCCATAGCTCCGCTCACAGAGGTGATCTGGGGTCAAGAACGGTGGAAACGTGACCTCCAGGTCAAGGTCTACCCGCATGCAAAATTTCAATGCGCTGCGACAACTTTGACATCCGAGTGGCATTTGAGTGCCAGGTGTTAGCCTTACCTGCATTTTCGACCAAAAATGTCAAATCGCCGTAGGAGTCTCAGACTTTGCAGGACGACTCCTTAGGTCAAATGGAGCATTCTCAACGAAACATTTTTCACTTTGGAGCCAATGTTACAGTTGGATAATGGAGCCCATAGCTCCGCTCACAGAGGTGATCTGGGGTCAAGAACGGTGGAAACGTGACCTCCAGGTCAAGGTCTACCCGCATGCAAAATTTCAATGCGCTGCGACAACTTTGACATCCGAGTGGCATTTGAGTGCCAGGTGTTAGCCTTACCTGCATTCTCGACCAAAAATGTCAAATCGCCGTAGGAGTCTCAGACTTTGCAGGACGACTCCTTAGGTCAAATGGAGCATTCTCAACGAAACATTTTTCACTTTGGAGCCAATGTTACAGTTGGATAATGGAGCCCATAGCTCCGCTCACAGAGGTGATCTGGGGTCAAGAACGGTGGAAACGTGACCTCCAGGTCAAGGTCTACCCGCATGCAAAATTTCAATGCGCTGCGACAACTTTGACATCCGAGTGGCATTTGAGTGCCAGGTGTTAGCCTTACCTGCATTTTCGACCGAAAATGTCAAATCGCCGTAGGAGTCTCAGACTTTGCAGGACGACTCCTTAGGTCAAATGGAGCATTCTCAACGAAACATTTTTCACTTTGGAGCCAATGTTACAGTTGGATAATGGAGCCCATAGCTCCGCTCACAGAGGTGATCTGGGGTCAAGAACGGTGGAAACGTGACCTCCAGGTCAAGGTCTACCCGCATGCAAAATTTCAATGCGCTGCGACAACTTTGACATCCGAGTGGCATTTGAGTGCCAGGTGTTAGCCTTACCTGCATTTTCGACCAAAAATGTCAAATCGCCGTAGGAGTCTCAGACTTTGCAGGACGACTCCTTAGGTCAAATGGAGCATTCTCAACGAAACATTTTTCACTTTGGAGCCAATGTTACAGTTGGATAATGGAGCCCATAGCTCCGCTCACAGAGGTGATCTGGGGTCAAGAACGGTGGAAACGTGACCTCCAGGTCAAGGTCTACCCGCATGCAAAATTTCAATGCGCTGCGACAACTTTGACATCCGAGTGGCATTTGAGTGCCAGGTGTTAGCCTTACCTGCATTTTCGACCAAAAATGTCAAATCGCCGTAGGAGTCTCAGACTTTGCAGGACGACTCCTTAGGTCAAATGGAGCATTCTCAACGAAACATTTTTCACTTTGGAGCCAATGTTACAGTTGGATAATGGAGCCCATAGCTCCGCTCACAGAGGTGATCTGGGGTCAAGAACGGTGGAAACGTGACCTCCAGGTCAAGGTCTACCCGCATGCAAAATTTCAATGCGCTGCGACAACTTTGACATCCGAGTGGCATTTGAGTGCCAGGTGTTAGCCTTACCTGCATTTTCGACCAAAAATGTCAAATCGCCGTAGGAGTCTCAGACTTTGCAGGACGACTCCTTAGGTCAAATGGAGCATTCTCAACGAAACATTTTTCACTTTGGAGCCAATGTTACAGTTGGATAATGGAGCCCATAGCTCCGCTCACAGAGGTGATCTGGGGTCAAGAACGGTGGAAACGTGACCTCCAGGTCAAGGTCTACCCGCATGCAAAATTTCAATGCGCTGCGACAACTTTGACATCCGAGTGGCATTTGAGTGCCAGGTGTTAGCCTTACCTGCATTTTCGACCAAAAATGTCAAATCGCCGTAGGAGTCTCAGACTTTGCAGGACGACTCCTTAGGTCAAATGGAGCATTCTCAACGAAACATTTTTCACTTTGGAGCCAATGTTACAGTTGGATAATGGAGCCCATAGCTCCGCTCACAGAGGTGATCTGGGGTCAAGAACGGTGGAAACGTGACCTCCAGGTCAAGGTCTACCCGCATGCAAAATTTCAATGCGCTGCGACAACTTTGACATCCGAGTGGCATTTGAGTGCCAGGTGTTAGCCTTACCTGCATTTTCGACCAAAAATGTCAAATCGCCGTAGGAGTCTCAGACTTTGCAGGACGACTCCTTAGGTCAAATGGAGCATTCTCAACGAAACATTTTTCACTTTGGAGCCAATGTTACAGTTGGATAATGGAGCCCATAGCTCCGCTCACAGAGGTGATCTGGGGTCAAGAACGGTGGAAACGTGACCTCCAGGTCAAGGTCTACCCGCATGCAAAATTTCAATGCGCTGCGACAACTTTGACATCCGAGTGGCATTTGAGTGCCAGGTGTTAGCCTTACCTGCATTTTCGACCAAAAATGTCAAATCGCCGTAGGAGTCTCAGACTTTGCAGGACGACTCCTTAGGTCAAATGGAGCATTCTCAACGAAACATTTTTCACTTTGGAGCCAATGTTACAGTTGGATAATGGAGCCCATAGCTCCGCTCACAGAGGTGATCTGGGGTCAAGAACGGTGGAAACGTGACCTCCAGGTCAAGGTCTACCCGCATGCAAAATTTCAATGCGCTGCGACAACTTTGACATCCGAGTGGCATTTGAGTGCCAGGTGTTAGCCTTACCTGCATTTTCGACCAAAAATGTCAAATCGCCGTAGGAGTCTCAGACTTTGCAGGACGACTCCTTAGGTCAAATGGAGCATTCTCAACGAAACATTTTTCACTTTGGAGCCAATGTTACAGTTGGATAATGGAGCCCATAGCTCCGCTCACAGAGGTGATCTGGGGTCAAGAACGGTGGAAACGTGACCTCCAGGTCAAGGTCTACCCGCATGCAAAATTTCAATGCGCTGCGACAACTTTGACATCCGAGTGGCATTTGAGTGCCAGGTGTTAGCCTTACCTGCATTTTCGACCAAAAATGTCAAATCGCCGTAGGAGTCTCAGACTTTGCAGGACGACTCCTTAGGTCAAATGGAGCATTCTCAACGAAACATTTGTCACTTTGGAGCCAATGTTACAGTTGGATAATGGAGCCCATAGCTCCGCTCACAGAGGTGATCTGGGGTCAAGAACGGTGGAAACGTGACCTCCAGGTCAAGGTCTACCCGCATGCAAAATTTCAATGCGCTGCGACAACTTTGACATCCGAGTGGCATTTGAGTGCCAGGTGTTAGCCTTACCTGCATTTTCGACCAAAAATGTCAAATCGCCGTAGGAGTCTCAGACTTTGCAGGACGACTCCTTAGGTCAAATGGAGCATTCTCAACGAAACATTTTTCACTTTGGAGCCAATGTTACAGTTGGATAATGGAGCCCATAGCTCCGCTCACAGAGGTGATCTGGGGTCAAGAACGGTGGAAACGTGACCTCCAGGTCAAGGTCTACCCGCATGCAAAATTTCAATGCGCTGCGACAACTTTGACATCCGAGTGGCATTTGAGTGCCAGGTGTTAGCCTTACCTGCATTTTCGACCAAAAATGTCAAATCGCCGTAGGAGTCTCAGACTTTGCAGGACGACTCCTTAGGTCAAATGGAGCATTCTCAACGAAACATTTTTCACTTTGGAGCCAATGTTACAGTTGGATAATGGAGCCCATAGCTCCGCTCACAGAGGTGATCTGGGGTCAAGAACGGTGGAAACGTGACCTCCAGGTCAAGGTCTACCCGCATGCAAAATTTCAATGCGCTGCGACAACTTTGACATCCGAGTGGCATTTG
Source organism: Haliotis rufescens (assembly GCF_023055435.1). NCBI lineage: Eukaryota > Metazoa > Mollusca > Gastropoda > Lepetellida > Haliotidae > Haliotis > Haliotis rufescens. The sequence goes on from NW_025963845.1 coordinate 181,995, forward strand.
AGTGCCAGGTGTTAGCCTTACCTGCATTTTCGACCAAAAATGTCAAATCGCCGTAGGAGTCTCAGACTTTGCAGGACGACTCCTTAGGTCAAATGGAGCATTCTCAACGAAACATTTTTCACTTTGGAGCCAATGTTACAGTTGGATAATGGAGCCCATAGCTCCGCTCACAGAGGTGATCTGGGGTCAAGAACGGTGGAAACGTGACCTCCAGGTCAAGGTCTACCCGCATGCAAAATTTCAATGCGCTGCGACAACTTTGACATCCGAGTGGCATTTGAGTGCCAGGTGTTAGCCTTACCTGCATTTTCGACCAAAAATGTCAAATCGCCGTAGGAGTCTCAGACTTTGCAGGACGACTCCTTAGGTCAAATGGAGCATTCTCAACGAAACATTTTTCACTTTGGAGCCAATTACAGTTGGATAATGGAGCCCATAGCTCCGCTCACAGAGGTGATCTGGGGTCAAGAACGGTGGAAACGTGACCTCCAGGTCAAGGTCTACCCGCATGCAAAATTTCAATGCGCTGCGACAACTTTGACATCCGAGTGGCATTTGAGTGCCAGGTGTTAGCCTTACCTGCATTTTCGACCAAAAATGTCAAATCGCCGTAGGAGTCTCAGACTTTGCAGGACGACTCCTTAGGTCAAATGGAGCATTCTCAACGAAACATTTTTCACTTTGGAGCCAATGTTACAGTTGGATAATGGAGCCCATAGCTCCGCTCACAGAGGTGATCTGGGGTCAAGAACGGTGGAAACGTGACCTCCAGGTCAAGGTCTACCCGCATGCAAAATTTCAATGCGCTGCGACAACTTTGACATCCGAGTGGCATTTGAGTGCCAGGTGTTAGCCTTACCTGCATTTTCGACCAAAAATGTCAAATCGCCGTAGGAGTCTCAGACTTTGCAGGACGACTCCTTAGGTCAAATGGAGCATTCTCAACGAAACATTTTTCACTTTGGAGCCAATGTTACAGTTGGATAATGGAGCCCATAGCTCCGCTCACAGAGGTGATCTGGGGTCAAGAACGGTGGAAACGTGACCTCCAGGTCAAGGTCTACCCGCATGCAAAATTTCAATGCGCTGCGACAACTTTGACATCCGAGTGGCATTTGAGTGCCAGGTGTTAGCCTTACCTGCATTTTCGACCAAAAATGTCAAATCGCCGTAGGAGTCTCAGACTTTGCAGGACGACTCCTTAGGTCAAATGGAGCATTCTCAACGAAACATTTTTCACTTTGGAGCCAATGTTACAGTTGGATAATGGAGCCCATAGCTCCGCTCACAGAGGTGATCTGGGGTCAAGAACGGTGGAAACGTGACCTCCAGGTCAAGGTCTACCCGCATGCAAAATTTCAATGCGCTGCGACAACTTTGACATCCGAGTGGCATTTGAGTGCCAGGTGTTAGCCTTACCTGCATTTTCGACCAAAAATGTCAAATCGCCGTAGGAGTCTCAGACTTTGCAGGACGACTCCTTAGGTCAAATGGAGCATTCTCAACGAAACATTTTTCACTTTGGAGCCAATGTTACAGTTGGATAATGGAGCCCATAGCTCCGCTCACAGAGGTGATCTGGGGTCAAGAACGGTGGAAACGTGACCTCCAGGTCAAGGTCTACCCGCATGCAAAATTTCAATGCGCTGCGACAACTTTGACATCCGAGTGGCATTGAGTGCCATGTGTTAGCCTTACCTGCATTTTCGACCAAAAATGTCAAATCGCCGTAGGAGTCTCAGACTTTGCAGGACGACTCCTTAGGTCAAATGGAGCATTCTCAACGAAACATTTTTCACTTTGGAGCCAATGTTACAGTTGGATAATGGAGCCCATAGCTCCGCTCACAGAGGTGATCTGGGGTCAAGAACGGTGGAAACGTGACCTCCAGGTCAAGGTCTACCCGCATGCAAAATTTCAATGCGCTGCGACAACTTTGACATCCGAGTGGCATTTGAGTGCCAGGTGTTAGCCTTACCTGCATTTTCGACCAAAAATGTCAAATCGCCGTAGGAGTCTCAGACTTTGCAGGACGACTCCTTAGGTCAAATGGAGCATTCTCAACGAAACATTTTTCACTTTGGAGCCAATGTTACAGTTGGATAATGGAGCCCATAGCTCCGCTCACAGAGGTGATCTGGGGTCAAGAACGGTGGAAACGTGACCTCCAGGTCAAGGTCTACCCGCATGCAAAATTTCAATGCGCTGCGACAACTTTGACATCCGAGTGGCATTTGAGTGTTAGCCTTACCTGCATTTTCGACCAAAAATGTCAAATCGCCGTAGGAGTCTCAGACTTTGCAGGACGACTCCTTAGGTCAAATGGAGCATTCTCAACGAAACATTTTTCACTTTGGAGCCAATGTTACAGTTGGATAATGGAGCCCATAGCTCCGCTCACAGAGGTGATCTGGGGTCAAGAACGGTGGAAACGTGACCTCCAGGTCAAGGTCTACCCGCATGCAAAATTTCAATGCGCTGCGACAACTTTGACATCCGAGTGGCATTTGAGTGCCAGGTGTTAGCCTTACCTGCATTTTCGACCAAAAATGTCAAATCGCCGTAGGAGTCTCAGACTTTGCAGGACGACTCCTTAGGTCAAATGGAGCATTCTCAACGAAACATTTTTCACTTTGGAGCCAATGTTACAGTTGGATAATGGAGCCCATAGCTCCGCTCACAGAGGTGATCTGGGGTCAAGAACGGTGGAAACGTGACCTCCAGGTCAAGGTCTACCCGCATGCAAAATTTCAATGCGCTGCGACAACTTTGACATCCGAGTGGCATTTGAGTGCCAGGTGTTAGCCTTACCTGCATTTTCGACCAAAAATGTCAAATCGCCGTAGGAGTCTCAGACTTTGCAGGACGACTCCTTAGGTCAAATGGAGCATTCTCAACGAAACATTTTTCACTTTGGAGCCAATGTTACAGTTGGATAATGGAGCCCATAGCTCCGCTCACAGAGGTGATCTGGGGTCAAGAACGGTGGAAACGTGACCTCCAGGTCAAGGTCTACCCGCATGCAAAATTTCAATGCGCTGCGACAACTTTGACATCCGAGTGGCATTTGAGTGCCAGGTGTTAGCCTTACCTGCATTTTCGACCAAAAATGTCAAATCGCCGTAGGAGTCTCAGACTTTGCAGGACGACTCCTTAGGTCAAATGGAGCATTCTCAACGAAACATTTTTCACTTTGGAGCCAATGTTACAGTTGGATAATGGAGCCCATAGCTCCGCTCACAGAGGTGATCTGGGGTCAAGAACGGTGGAAACGTGACCTCCAGGTCAAGGTCTACCCGCATGCAAAATTTCAATGCGCTGCGACAACTTTGACATCCGAGTGGCATTTGAGTGCCAGGTGTTAGCCTTACCTGCATTTTCGACCAAAAATGTCAAATCGCCGTAGGAGTCTCAGACTTTGCAGGACGACTCCTTAGGTCAAATGGAGCATTCTCAACGAAACATTTTTCACTTTGGAGCCAATGTTACAGTTGGATAATGGAGCCCATAGCTCCGCTCACAGAGGTGATCTGGGGTCAAGAACGGTGGAAACGTGACCTCCAGGTCAAGGTCTACCCGCATGCAAAATTTCAATGCGCTGCGACAACTTTGACATCCGAGTGGCATTTGAGTGTTAGCCTTACCTGCATTTTCGACCAAAAATGTCAAATCGCCGTAGGAGTCTCAGACTTTGCAGGACGACTCCTTAGGTCAAATGGAGCATTCTCAACGAAACATTTTTCACTTTGGAGCCAATGTTACAGTTGGATAATGGAGCCCATAGCTCCGCTCACAGAGGTGATCTGGGGTCAAGAACGGTGGAAACGTGACCTCCAGGTCAAGGTCTACCCGCATGCAAAATTTCAATGCGCTGCGACAACTTTGACATCCGAGTGGCATTTGAGTGCCAGGTGTTAGCCTTACCTGCATTTTCGACCAAAAATGTCAAATCGCCGTAGGAGTCTCAGACTTTGCAGGACGACTCCTTAGGTCAAATGGAGCATTCTCAACGAAACATTTTTCACTTTGGAGCCAATGTTACAGTTGGATAATGGAGCCCATAGCTCCGCTCACAGAGGTGATCTGGGGTCAAGAACGGTGGAAACGTGACCTCCAGGTCAAGGTCTACCCGCATGCAAAATTTCAATGCGCTGCGACAACTTTGACATCCGAGTGGCATTTGAGTGCCAGGTGTTAGCCTTACCTGCATTTTCGACCAAAAATGTCAAATCGCCGTAGGAGTCTCAGACTTTGCAGGACGACTCCTTAGGTCAAATGGAGCATTCTCAACGAAACATTTTTCACTTTGGAGCCAATGTTACAGTTGGATAATGGAGCCCATAGCTCCGCTCACAGAGGTGATCTGGGGTCAAGAACGGTGGAAACGTGACCTCCAGGTCAAGGTCTACCCGCATGCAAAATTTCAATGCGCTGCGACAACTTTGACATCCGAGTGGCATTTGAGTGCCAGGTGTTAGCCTTACCTGCATTTTCGACCAAAAATGTCAAATCGCCGTAGGAGTCTCAGACTTTGCAGGACGACTCCTTAGGTCAAATGGAGCATTCTCAACGAAACATTTTTCACTTTGGAGCCAATGTTACAGTTGGATAATGGAGCCCATAGCTCCGCTCACAGAGGTGATCTGGGGTCAAGAACGGTGGAAACGTGACCTCCAGGTCAAGGTCTACCCGCATGCAAAATTTCAATGCGCTGCGACAACTTTGACATCCGAGTGGCATTTGAGTGCCAGGTGTTAGCCTTACCTGCATTTTCGACCAAAAATGTCAAATCGCCGTAGGAGTCTCAGACTTTGCAGGACGACTCCTTAGGTCAAATGGAGCATTCTCAACGAAACATTTTTCACTTTGGAGCCAATGTTACAGTTGGATAATGGAGCCCATAGCTCCGCTCACAGAGGTGATCTGGGGTCAAGAACGGTGGAAACGTGACCTCCAGGTCAAGGTCTACCCGCATGCAAAATTTCAATGCGCTGCGACAACTTTGACATCCGAGTGGCATTTGAGTGCCAGGTGTTAGCCTTACCTGCATTTTCGACCAAAAATGTCAAATCGCCGTAGGAGTCTCAGACTTTGCAGGACGACTCCTTAGGTCAAATGGAGCATTCTCAACGAAACATTTTTCACTTTGGAGCCAATGTTACAGTTGGATAATGGAGCCCATAGCTCCGCTCACAGAGGTGATCTGGGGTCAAGAACGGTGGAAACGTGACCTCCAGGTCAAGGTCTACCCGCATGCAAAATTTCAATGCGCTGCGACAACTTTGACATCCGAGTGGCATTTGAGTGCCAGGTGTTAGCCTTACCTGCATTTTCGACCAAAAATGTCAAATCGCCGTAGGAGTCTCAGACTTTGCAGGACGACTCCTTAGGTCAAATGGAGCATTCTCAACGAAACATTTTTCACTTTGGAGCCAATGTTACAGTTGGATAATGGAGCCCATAGCTCCGCTCACAGAGGTGATCTGGGGTCAAGAACGGTGGAAACGTGACCTCCAGGTCAAGGTCTACCCGCATGCAAAATTTCAATGCGCTGCGACAACTTTGACATCCGAGTGGCATTTGAGTGCCAGGTGTTAGCCTTACCTGCATTTTCGACCAAAAATGTCAAATCGCCGTAGGAGTCTCAGACTTTGCAGGACGACTCCTTAGGTCAAATGGAGCATTCTCAACGAAACATTTTTCACTTTGGAGCCAATGTTACAGTTGGATAATGGAGCCCATAGCTCCGCTCACAGAGGTGATCTGGGGTCAAGAACGGTGGAAACGTGACCTCCAGGTCAAGGTCTACCCGCATGCAAAATTTCAATGCGCTGCGACAACTTTGACATCCGAGTGGCATTTGAGTGCCAGGTGTTAGCCTTACCTGCATTTTCGACCAAAAATGTCAAATCGCCGTAGGAGTCTCAGACTTTGCAGGACGACTCCTTAGGTCAAATGGAGCATTCTCAACGAAACATTTTTCACTTTGGAGCCAATGTTACAGTTGGATAATGGAGCCCATAGCTCCGCTCACAGAGGTGATCTGGGGTCAAGAACGGTGGAAACGTGACCTCCAGGTCAAGGTCTACCCGCATGCAAAATTTCAATGCGCTGCGACAACTTTGACATCCGAGTGGCATTTGAGTGCCATGTGTTAGCCTTACCTGCATTTTCGACCAAAAATGTCAAATCGCCGTAGGAGTCTCAGACTTTGCAGGACGACTCCTTAGGTCAAATGGAGCATTCTCAACGAAACATTTTTCACTTTGGAGCCAATGTTACAGTTGGATAATGGAGCCCATAGCTCCGCTCACAGAGGTGATCTGGGGTCAAGAACGGTGGAAACGTGACCTCCAGGTCAAGGTCTACCCGCATGCAAAATTTCAATGCGCTGCGACAACTTTGACATCCGAGTGGCATTTGAGTGCCAGGTGTTAGCCTTACCTGCATTTTCGACCAAAAATGTCAAATCGCCGTAGGAGTCTCAGACTTTGCAGGACGACTCCTTAGGTCAAATGGAGCATTCTCAACGAAACATTTTTCACTTTGGAGCCAATGTTACAGTTGGATAATGGAGCCCATAGCTCCGCTCACAGAGGTGATCTGGGGTCAAGAACGGTGGAAACGTGACCTCCAGGTCAAGGTCTACCCGCATGCAAAATTTCAATGCGCTGCGACAACTTTGACATCCGAGTGGCATTTGAGTGCCAGGTGTTAGCCTTACCTGCATTTTCGACCAAAAATGTCAAATCGCCGTAGGAGTCTCAGACTTTGCAGGACGACTCCTTAGGTCAAATGGAGCATTCTCAACGAAACATTTTTCACTTTGGAGCCAATGTTACAGTTGGATAATGGAGCCCATAGCTCCGCTCACAGAGGTGATCTGGGGTCAAGAACGGTGGAAACGTGACCTCCAGGTCAAGGTCTACCCGCATGCAAAATTTCAATGCGCTGCGACAACTTTGACATCCGAGTGGCATTTGAGTGCCAGGTGTTAGCCTTACCTGCATTTTCGACCAAAAATGTCAAATCGCCGTAGGAGTCTCAGACTTTGCAGGACGACTCCTTAGGTCAAATGGAGCATTCTCAACGAAACATTTTTCACTTTGGAGCCAATGTTACAGTTGGATAATGGAGCCCATAGCTCCGCTCACAGAGGTGATCTGGGGTCAAGAACGGTGGAAACGTGACCTCCAGGTCAAGGTCTACCCGCATGCAAAATTTCAATGCGCTGCGACAACTTTGACATCCGAGTGGCATTTGAGTGCCAGGTGTTAGCCTTACCTGCATTTTCGACCAAAAATGTCAAATCGCCGTAGGAGTCTCAGACTTTGCAGGACGACTCCTTAGGTCAAATGGAGCATTCTCAACGAAACATTTTTCACTTTGGAGCCAATGTTACAGTTGGATAATGGAGCCCATAGCTCCGCTCACAGAGGTGATCTGGGGTCAAGAACGGTGGAAACGTGACCTCCAGGTCAAGGTCTACCCGCATGCAAAATTTCAATGCGCTGCGACAACTTTGACATCCGAGTGGCATTTGAGTGCCAGGTGTTAGCCTTACCTGCATTTTCGACCAAAAATGTCAAATCGCCGTAGGAGTCTCAGACTTTGCAGGACGACTCCTTAGGTCAAATGGAGCATTCTCAACGAAACATTTTTCACTTTGGAGCCAATGTTACAGTTGGATAATGGAGCCCATAGCTCCGCTCACAGAGGTGATCTGGGGTCAAGAACGGTGGAAACGTGACCTCCAGGTCAAGGTCTACCCGCATGCAAAATTTCAATGCGCTGCGACAACTTTGACATCCGAGTGGCATTTGAGTGCCATGTGTTAGCCTTACCTGCATTTTCGACCAAAAATGTCAAATCGCCGTAGGAGTCTCAGACTTTGCAGGACGACTCCTTAGGTCAAATGGAGCATTCTCAACGAAACATTTTTCACTTTGGAGCCAATGTTACAGTTGGATAATGGAGCCCATAGCTCCGCTCACAGAGGTGATCTGGGGTCAAGAACGGTGGAAACGTGACCTCCAGGTCAAGGTCTACCCGCATGCAAAATTTCAATGCGCTGCGACAACTTTGACATCCGAGTGGCATTTGAGTGCCAGGGTGTTAGCCTTACCTGCATTTTCGACCAAAAATGTCAAATCGCCGTAGGAGTCTCAGACTTTGCAGGACGACTCCTTAGGTCAAATGGAGCATTCTCAACGAAACATTTTTCACTTTGGAGCCAATGTTACAGTTGGATAATGGAGCCCATAGCTCCGCTCACAGAGGTGATCTGGGGTCAAGAACGGTGGAAACGTGACCTCCAGGTCAAGGTCTACCCGCATGCAAAATTTCAATGCGCTGCGACAACTTTGACATCCGAGTGGCATTTGAGTGCCAGGTGTTAGCCTTACCTGCATTTTCGACCAAAAATGTCAAATCGCCGTAGGAGTCTCAGACTTTGCAGGACGACTCCTTAGGTCAAATGGAGCATTCTCAACGAAACATTTTTCACTTTGGAGCCAATGTTACAGTTGGATAATGGAGCCCATAGCTCCGCTCACAGAGGTGATCTGGGGTCAAGAACGGTGGAAACGTGACCTCCAGGTCAAGGTCTACCCGCATGCAAAATTTCAATGCGCTGCGACAACTTTGACATCCGAGTGGCATTTGAGTGCCAGGTGTTAGCCTTACCTGCATTTTCGACCAAAAATGTCAAATCGCCGTAGGAGTCTCAGACTTTGCAGGACGACTCCTTAGGTCAAATGGAGCATTCTCAACGAAACATTTTTCACTTTGGAGCCAATGTTACAGTTGGATAATGGAGCCCATAGCTCCGCTCACAGAGGTGATCTGGGGTCAAGAACGGTGGAAACGTGACCTCCAGGTCAAGGTCTACCCGCATGCAAAATTTCAATGCGCTGCGACAACTTTGACATCCGAGTGGCATTTGAGTGCCATGTGTTAGCCTTACCTGCATTTTCGACCAAAAATGTCAAATCGCCGTAGGAGTCTCAGACTTTGCAGGACGACTCCTTAGGTCAAATGGAGCATTCTCAACGAAACATTTTTCACTTTGGAGCCAATGTTACAGTTGGATAATGGAGCCCATAGCTCCGCTCACAGAGGTGATCTGGGGTCAAGAACGGTGGAAACGTGACCTCCAGGTCAAGGTCCACCCGCATGCAAAATTTCAATGCGCTGCGACAACTTTGACATCCGAGTGGCATTTGAGTGCCAGGTGTTAGCCTTACCTGCATTTTCGACCAAAAATGTCAAATCGCCGTAGGAGTCTCAGACTTTGCAGGACGACTCCTTAGGTCAAATGGAGCATTCTCAACGAAACATTTTTCACTTTGGAGCCAATGTTACAGTTGGATAATGGAGCCCATAGCTCCGCTCACAGAGGTGATCTGGGGTCAAGAACGGTGGAAACGTGACCTCCAGGTCAAGGTCTACCCGCATGCAAAATTTCAATGCGCTGCGACAACTTTGACATCCGAGTGGCATTTGAGTGCCAGGTGTTAGCCTTACCTGCATTTTCGACCAAAAATGTCAAATCGCCGTAGGAGTCTCAGACTTTGCAGGACGACTCCTTAGGTCAAATGGAGCATTCTCAACGAAACATTTTTCACTTTGGAGCCAATGTTACAGTTGGATAATGGAGCCCATAGCTCCGCTCACAGAGGTGATCTGGGGTCAAGAACGGTGGAAACGTGACCTCCAGGTCAAGGTCTACCCGCATGCAAAATTTCAATGCGCTGCGACAACTTTGACATCCGAGTGGCATTTGAGTGCCAGGTGTTAGCCTTACCTGCATTTTCGACCAAAAATGTCAAATCGCCGTAGGAGTCTCAGACTTTGCAGGACGACTCCTTAGGTCAAATGGAGCATTCTCAACGAAACATTTTTCACTTTGGAGCCAATGTTACAGTTGGATAATGGAGCCCATAGCTCCGCTCACAGAGGTGATCTGGGGTCAAGAACGGTGGAAACGTGACCTCCAGGTCAAGGTCCACCCGCATGCAAAATTTCAATGCGCTGCGACAACTTTGACATCCGAGTGGCATTTGAGTGCCAGGTGTTAGCCTTACCTGCATTTTCGACCAAAAATGTCAAATCGCCGTAGGAGTCTCAGACTTTGCAGGACGACTCCTTAGGTCAAATGGAGCATTCTCAACGAAACATTTTTCACTTTGGAGCCAATGTTACAGTTGGATAATGGAGCCCATAGCTCCGCTCACAGAGGTGATCTGGGGTCAAGAACGGTGGAAACGTGACCTCCAGGTCAAGGTCTACCCGCATGCAAAATTTCAATGCGCTGCGACAACTTTGACATCCGAGTGGCATTTGAGTGCCAGGTGTTAGCCTTACCTGCATTTTCGACCAAAAATGTCAAATCGCCGTAGGAGTCTCAGACTTTGCAGGACGACTCCTTAGGTCAAATGGAGCATTCTCAACGAAACATTTTTCACTTTGGAGCCAATGTTACAGTTGGATAATGGAGCCCATAGCTCCGCTCACAGAGGTGATCTGGGGTCAAGAACGGTGGAAACGTGACCTCCAGGTCAAGGTCTACCCGCATGCAAAATTTCAATGCGCTGCGACAACTTTGACATCCGAGTGGCATTTGAGTGCCAGGTGTTAGCCTTACCTGCATTTTCGACCAAAAATGTCAAATCGCCGTAGGAGTCTCAGACTTTGCAGGACGACTCCTTAGGTCAAATGGAGCATTCTCAACGAAACATTTTTCACTTTGGAGCCAATGTTACAGTTGGATAATGGAGCCCATAGCTCCGCTCACAGAGGTGATCTGGGGTCAAGAACGGTGGAAACGTGACCTCCAGGTCAAGGTCTACCCGCATGCAAAATTTCAATGCGCTGCGACAACTTTGACATCCGAGTGGCATTTGAGTGCCAGGTGTTAGCCTTACCTGCATTTTCGACCAAAAATGTCAAATCGCCGTAGGAGTCTCAGACTTTGCAGGACGACTCCTTAGGTCAAATGGAGCATTCTCAACGAAACATTTTTCACTTTGGAGCCAATGTTACAGTTGGATAATGGATCCCATAGCTCCGCTCACAGAGGTGATCTGGGGTCAAGAACGGTGGAAACGTGACCTCCAGGTCAAGGTCTACCCGCATGCAAAATTTCAATGCGCTGCGACAACTTTGACATCCGAGTGGCATTTGAGTGCCAGGTGTTAGCCTTACCTGCATTTTCGACCAAAAATGTCAAATCGCTGTAGGAGTCTCAGACTTTGCAGGACGACTCCTTAGGTCAAATGGAGCATTCTCAACGAAACATTTTTCACTTTGGAGCCAATGTTACAGTTGGATAATGGAGCCCATAGCTCCGCTCACAGAGGTGATCTGGGGTCAAGAATGGTGGAAACGTGACCTCCAGGTCAAGGTCTACCCGCATGCAAAATTTCAATGCGCTGCGACAACTTTGACATCCGAGTGGCATTTGAGTGCCAGGTGTTAGCCTTACCTGCATTTTCGACCAAAACTGTCAAATCGCCGTAGGAGTCTCAGACTTTGCAGGACGACTCCTTAGGTCAAATGGAGCATTCTCAACGAAACATTTTTCACTTTGGAGCCAATGTTACAGTTGGATAATGGAGCCCATAGCTCCGCTCACAGAGGTGATCTGGGGTCAAGAACGGTGGAAACGTGACCTCCAGGTCAAGGTCTACCCGCATGCAAAATTTCAATGCGCTGCGACAACTTTGACATCCGAGTGGCATTTGAGTGCCAGGTGTTAGCCTTACCTGCATTTTCGACCAAAAATGTCAAATCGCCGTAGGAGTCTCAGACTTTGCAGGACGACTCCTTAGGTCAAATGGAGCATTCTCAACGAAACATTTTTCACTTTGGAGCCAATGTTACAGTTGGATAATGGAGCCCATAGCTCCGCTCACAGAGGTGATCTGGGGTCAAGAACGGTGGAAACGTGACCTCCAGGTCAAGGTCTACCCGCATGCAAAATTTCAATGCGCTGCGACAACTTTGACATCCGAGTGGCATTTGAGTGCCAGGTGTTAGCCTTACCTGCATTTTCGACCAAAAATGTCAAATCGCCGTAGGAGTCTCAGACTTTGCAGGACGACTCCTTAGGTCAAATGGAGCATTCTCAACGAAACATTTTTCACTTTGGAGCCAATGTTACAGTTGGATAATGGAGCCCATAGCTCCGCTCACAGAGGTGATCTGGGGTCAAGAACGGTGGAAACGTGACCTCCAGGTCAAGGTCTACCCGCATGCAAAATTTCAATGCGCTGCGACAACTTTGACATCCGAGTGGCATTTGAGTGCCAGGTGTTAGCCTTACCTGCATTTTCGACCAAAAATGTCAAATCGCCGTAGGAGTCTCAGACTTTGCAGGACGACTCCTTAGGTCAAATGGAGCATTCTCAACGAAACATTTTTCACTTTGGAGCCAATGTTACAGTTGGATAATGGAGCCCATAGCTCCGCTCACAGAGGTGATCTGGGGTCAAGAACGGTGGAAACGTGACCTCCAGGTCAAGGTCTACCCGCATGCAAAATTTCAATGCGCTGCGACAACTTTGACATCCGAGTGGCATTTGAGTGCCAGGTGTTAGCCTTACCTGCATTTTCGACCAAAAATGTCAAATCGCCGTAGGAGTCTCAGACTTTGCAGGACGACTCCTTAGGTCAAATGGAGCATTCTCAACGAAACATTTTTCACTTTGGAGCCAATGTTACAGTTGGATAATGGAGCCCATAGCTCCGCTCACAGAGGTGATCTGGGGTCAAGAACGGTGGAAACGTGACCTCCAGGTCAAGGTCTACCCGCATGCAAAATTTCAATGCGCTGCGACAACTTTGACATCCGAGTGGCATTTGAGTGCCAGGTGTTAGCCTTACCTGCATTTTCGACCAAAAATGTCAAATCGCCGTAGGAGTCTCAGACTTTGCAGGACGACTCCTTAGGTCAAATGGAGCATTCTCAACGAAACATTTTTCACTTTGGAGCCAATGTTACAGTTGGATAATGGAGCCCATAGCTCCGCTCACAGAGGTGATCTGGGGTCAAGAACGGTGGAAACGTGACCTCCAGGTCAAGGTCTACCCGCATGCAAAATTTCAATGCGCTGCGACAACTTTGACATCCGAGTGGCATTTGAGTGCCAGGTGTTAGCCTTACCTGCATTTTCGACCAAAAATGTCAAATCGCCGTAGGAGTCTCAGACTTTGCAGGACGACTCCTTAGGTCAAATGGAGCATTCTCAACGAAACATTTTTCACTTTGGAGCCAATGTTACAGTTGGATAATGGAGCCCATAGCTCCGCTCACAGAGGTGATCTGGGGTCAAGAACGGTGGAAACGTGACCTCCAGGTCAAGGTCTACCCGCATGCAAAATTTCAATGCGCTGCGACAACTTTGACATCCGAGTGGCATTTGAGTGCCAGGTGTTAGCCTTACCTGCATTTTCGACCAAAAATGTCAAATCGCCGTAGGAGTCTCAGACTTTGCAGGACGACTCCTTAGGTCAAATGGAGCATTCTCAACGAAACATTTTTCACTTTGGAGCCAATGTTACAGTTGGATAATGGAGCCCATAGCTCCGCTCACAGAGGTGATCTGGGGTCAAGAACGGTGGAAACGTGACCTCCAGGTCAAGGTCTACCCGCATGCAAAATTTCAATGCGCTGCGACAACTTTGACATCCGAGTGGCATTTGAGTGCCAGGTGTTAGCCTTACCTGCATTTTCGACCAAAAATGTCAAATCGCCGTAGGAGTCTCAGACTTTGCAGGACGACTCCTTAGGTCAAATGGAGCATTCTCAACGAAACATTTTTCACTTTGGAGCCAATGTTACAGTTGGATAATGGAGCCCATAGCTCCGCTCACAGAGGTGATCTGGGGTCAAGAACGGTGGAAACGTGACCTCCAGGTCAAGGTCTACCCGCATGCAAAATTTCAATGCGCTGCGACAACTTTGACATCCGAGTGGCATTTGAGTGCCAGGTGTTAGCCTTACCTGCATTTTCGACCAAAAATGTCAAATCGCCGTAGGAGTCTCAGACTTTGCAGGACGACTCCTTAGGTCAAATGGAGCATTCTCAACGAAACATTTTTCACTTTGGAGCCAATGTTACAGTTGGATAATGGAGCCCATAGCTCCGCTCACAGAGGTGATCTGGGGTCAAGAACGGTGGAAACGTAACCTCCAGGTCAAGGTCTACCCGCATGCAAAATTTCAATGCGCTGCGACAACTTTGACATCCGAGTGGCATTTGAGTGCCAGGTGTTAGCCTTACCTGCATTTTCGACCAAAAATGTCAAATCGCCGTAGGAGTCTCAGACTTTGCAGGACGACTCCTTAGGTCAAATGGAGCATTCTCAACGAAACATTTTTCACTTTGGAGCCAATGTTACAGTTGGATAATGGAGCCCATAGCTCCGCTCACAGAGGTGATCTGGGGTCAAGAACGGTGGAAACGTGACCTCCAGGTCAAGGTCTACCCGCATGCAAAATTTCAATGCGCTGCGACAACTTTGACATCCGAGTGGCATTTGAGTGCCAGTTGTTAGCCTTACCTGCATTTTCGACCAAAAATGTCAAATCGCCGTAGGAGTCTCAGACTTTGCAGGACGACTCCTTAGGTCAAATGGAGCATTCTCAACGAAACATTTTTCACTTTGGAGCCAATGTTACAGTTGGATAATGGAGCCCATAGCTCCGCTCACAGAGGTGATCTGGGGTCAAGAACGGTGGAAACGTGACCTCCAGGTCAAGGTCTACCCGCATGCAAAATTTCAATGCGCTGCGACAACTTTGACATCCGAGTGGCATTTGAGTGCCAGGTGTTAGCCTTACCTGCATTTTCGACCAAAAATGTCAAATCGCCGTAGGAGTCTAAGACTTTGCAGGACGACTCCTTAGGTCAAATGGAGCATTCTCAACGAAACATTTTTCACTTTGGAGCCAATGTTACAGTTGGATAATGGAGACCATAGCTCCGCTCACAGAGGTGATCTGGGGTCAAGAACGGTGGAAACGTGACCTCCAGGTCAAGGTCTACCCGCATGCAAAATTTCAATGCGCTGCGACAACTTTGACATCCGAGTGGCATTTGAGTGCCAGGTGTTAGCCTTACCTGCATTTTCGACCAAAAATGTCAAATCGCCGTAGGAGTCTCAGACTTTGCAGGACGACTCCTTAGGTCAAATGGAGCATTCTCAACGAAACATTTTTCACTTTGGAGCCAATGTTACAGTTGGATAATGGAGCCCATAGCTCCGCTCACAGAGGTGATCTGGGGTCAAGAACGGTGGAAACGTGACCTCCAGGTCAAGGTCTACCCGCATGCAAAATTTCAATGCGCTGCGACAACTTTGACATCCGAGTGGCATTTGAGTGCCAGGTGTTAGCCTTACCTGCATTTTCGACCAAAAATGTCAAATCGCCGTAGGAGTCTCAGACTTTGCAGGACGACTCCTTAGGTCAAATGGAGCATTCTCAACGAAACATTTTTCACTTTGGAGCCAATGTTACAGTTGGATAATGGAGACCATAGCTCCGCTCACAGAGGTGATCTGGGGTCAAGAACGGTGGAAACGTGACCTCCAGGTCAAGGTCTACCCGCATGCAAAATTTCAATGCGCTGCGACAACTTTGACATCCGAGTGGCATTTGAGTGCCAGGTGTTAGCCTTACCTGCATTTTCGACCAAAAATGTCAAATCGCCGTAGGAGTCTCAGACTTTGCAGGACGACTCCTTAGGTCAAATGGAGCATTCTCAACGAAACATTTTTCACTTTGGAGCCAATGTTACAGTTGGATAATGGAGACCATAGCTCCGCTCACAGAGGTGATCTGGGGTCAAGAACGGTGGAAACGTGACCTCCAGGTCAAGGTCTACCCGCATGCAAAATTTCAATGCGCTGCGACAACTTTGACATCCGAGTGGCATTTGAGTGCCAGGTGTTAGCCTTACCTGCATTTTCGACCAAAAATGTCAAATCGCCGTAGGAGTCTAAGACTTTGCAGGACGACTCCTTAGGTCAAATGGAGCATTCTCAACGAAACATTTTTCACTTTGGAGCCAATGTTACAGTTGGATAATGGAGACCATAGCTCCGCTCACAGAGGTGATCTGGGGTCAAGAACGGTGGAAACGTGACCTCCAGGTCAAGGTCTACCCGCATGCAAAATTTCAATGCGCTGCGACAACTTTGACATCCGAGTGGCATTTGAGTGCCAGGTGTTAGCCTTACCTGCATTTTCGACCAAAAATGTCAAATCGCCGTAGGAGTCTCAGACTTTGCAGGACGACTCCTTAGGTCAAATGGAGCATTCTCAACGAAACATTTTTCACTTTGGAGCCAATGTTACAGTTGGATAATGGAGCCCATAGCTCCGCTCACAGAGGTGATCTGGGGTCAAGAACGGTGGAAACGTGACCTCCAGGTCAAGGTCTACCCGCATGCAAAATTTCAATGCGCTGCGACAACTTTGACATCCGAGTGGCATTTGAGTGCCAGGTGTTAGCCTTACCTGCATTTTCGACCAAAAATGTCAAATCGCCGTAGGAGTCTCAGACTTTGCAGGACGACTCCTTAGGTCAAATGGAGCATTCTCAACGAAACATTTTTCACTTTGGAGCCAATGTTACAGTTGGATAATGGAGCCCATAGCTCCGCTCACAGAGGTGATCTGGGGTCAAGAACGGTGGAAACGTGACCTCCAGGTCAAGGTCTACCCGCATGCAAAATTTCAATGCGCTGCGACAACTTTGACATCCGAGTGGCATTTGAGTGCCAGGTGTTAGCCTTACCTGCATTTTCGACCAAAAATGTCAAATCGCCGTAGGAGTCTCAGACTTTGCAGGACGACTCCTTAGGTCAAATGGAGCATTCTCAACGAAACATTTTTCACTTTGGAGCCAATGTTACAGTTGGATAATGGAGCCCATAGCTCCGCTCACAGAGGTGATCTGGGGTCAAGAACGGTGGAAACGTGACCTCCAGGTCAAGGTCTACCCGCATGCAAAATTTCAATGCGCTGCGACAACTTTGACATCCGAGTGGCATTTGAGTGCCAGGTGTTAGCCTTACCTGCATTTTCGACCAAAAATGTCAAATCGCCGTAGGAGTCTCCGACTTTGCAGGACGACTCCTTAGGTCAAATGGAGCATTCTCAACGAAACATTTTTCACTTTGGAGCCAATGTTACAGTTGGATAATGGAGCCCATAGCTCCGCTCACAGAGGTGATCTGGGGTCAAGAACGGTGGAAACGTGACCTCCAGGTCAAGGTCTACCCGCATGCAAAATTTCAATGCGCTGCGACAACTTTGACATCCGAGTGGCATTTGAGTGCCAGGTGTTAGCCTTACCTGCATTTTCGACCAAAAATGTCAAATCGCCGTAGGAGTCTCAGACTTTGCAGGACGACTCCTTAGGTCAAATGGAGCATTCTCAACGAAACATTTTTCACTTTGGAGCCAATGTTACAGTTGGATAATGGAGCCCATAGCTCCGCTCACAGAGGTGATCTGGGGTCAAGAACGGTGGAAACGTGACCTCCAGGTCAAGGTCTACCCGCATGCAAAATTTCAATGCGCTGCGACAACTTTGACATCCGAGTGGCATTTGAGTGCCAGGTGTTAGCCTTACCTGCATTTTCGACCAAAAATGTCAAATCGCCGTAGGAGTCTCAGACTTTGCAGGACGACTCCTTAGGTCAAATGGAGCATTCTCAACGAAACATTTTTCACTTTGGAGCCAATGTTACAGTTGGATAATGGAGCCCATAGCTCCGCTCACAGAGGTGATCTGGGGTCAAGAACGGTGGAAACGTGACCTCCAGGTCAAGGTCTACCCGCATGCAAAATTTCAATGCGCTGCGACAACTTTGACATCCGAGTGGCATTTGAGTGCCAGGTGTTAGCCTTACCTGCATTTTCGACCAAAAATGTCAAATCGCCGTAGGAGTCTCAGACTTTGCAGGACGACTCCTTAGGTCAAATGGAGCATTCTCAACGAAACATTTTTCACTTTGGAGCCAATGTTACAGTTGGATAATGGAGCCCATAGCTCCGCTCACAGAGGTGATCTGGGGCCAAGAACGGTGGAAACGTGACCTCCAGGTCAAGGTCTACCCGCATGCAAAATTTCAATGCGCTGCGACAACTTTGACATCCGAGTGGCATTTGAGTGCCAGGTGTTAGCCTTACCTGTATTTTCGACCAAAAATGTCAAATCGCCGTAGGAGTCTCAGACTTTGCAGGACGACTCCTTAGGTCAAATGGAGCATTCTCAACGAAACATTTTTCACTTTGGAGCCAATGTTACAGTTGGATAATGGAGCCCATAGCTCCGCTCACAGAGGTGATCTGGGGTCAAGAACGGTGGAAACGTGACCTCCAGGTCAAGGTCTACCCGCATGCAAAATTTCAATGCGCTGCGACAACTTTGACATCCGAGTGGCATTTGAGTGCCAGGTGTTAGCCTTACCTGCATTTTCGACCAAAAATGTCAAATCGCCGTAGGAGTCTCCGACTTTGCAGGACGACTCCTTAGGTCAAATGGAGCATTCTCAACGAAACATTTTTCACTTTGGAGCCAATGTTACAGTTGGATAATGGAGCCCATAGCTCCGCTCACAGAGGTGATCTGGGGTCAAGAACGGTGGAAACGTGACCTCCAGGTCAAGGTCTACCTGCATGCAAAATTTCAATGCGCTGCGACAACTTTGACATCCGAGTGGCATTTGAGTGCCAGGTGTTAGCCTTACCTGCATTTTCGACCAAAAATGTCAAATCGCCGTAGGAGTCTAAGACTTTGCAGGACGACTCCTTAGGTCAAATGGAGCATTCTCAACGAAACATTTTTCACTTTGGAGCCAATGTTACAGTTGGATAATGGAGACCATAGCTCCGCTCACAGAGGTGATCTGGGGTCAAGAACGGTGGAAACGTGACCTCCAGGTCAAGGTCTACCCGCATGCAAAATTTCAATGCGCTGCGACAACTTTGACATCCGAGTGGCATTTGAGTGCCAGGTGTTAGCCTTACCTGCATTTTCGACCAAAAATGTCAAATCGCCGTAGGAGTCTCAGACTTTGCAGGACGACTCCTTAGGTCAAATGGAGCATTCTCAACGAAACATTTTTCACTTTGGAGCCAATGTTACAGTTGGATAATGGAGCCCATAGCTCCGCTCACAGAGGTGATCTGGGGTCAAGAACGGTGGAAACGTGACCTCCAGGTCAAGGTCTACCCGCATGCAAAATTTCAATGCGCTGCGACAACTTTGACATCCGAGTGGCATTTGAGTGCCAGGTGTTAGCCTTACCTGCATTTTCGACCAAAAATGTCAAATCGCCGTAGGAGTCTCAGACTTTGCAGGACGACTCCTTAGGTCAAATGGAGCATTCTCAACGAAACATTTTTCACTTTGGAGCCAATGTTACAGTTGGATAATGGAGACCATAGCTCCGCTCACAGAGGTGATCTGGGGTCAAGAACGGTGGAAACGTGACCTCCAGGTCAAGGTCTACCCGCATGCAAAATTTCAATGCGCTGCGACAACTTTGACATCCGAGTGGCATTTGAGTGCCAGGTGTTAGCCTTACCTGCATTTTCGACCAAAAATGTCAAATCGCCGTAGGAGTCTAAGACTTTGCAGGACGACTCCTTAGGTCAAATGGAGCATTCTCAACGAAACATTTTTCACTTTGGAGCCAATGTTACAGTTGGATAATGGAGCCCATAGCTCCGCTCACAGAGGTGATCTGGGGTCAAGAACGGTGGAAACGTGACCTCCAGGTCAAGGTCTACCCGCATGCAAAATTTCAATGCGCTGCGACAACTTTGACATCCGAGTGGCATTTGAGTGCCAGGTGTTAGCCTTACCTGCATTTTCGACCAAAAATGTCAAATCGCCGTAGGAGTCTCAGACTTTGCAGGACGACTCCTTAGGTCAAATGGAGCATTCTCAACGAAACATTTTTCACTTTGGAGCCAATGTTACAGTTGGATAATGGAGCCCATAGCTCCGCTCACAGAGGTGATCTGGGGTCAAGAACGGTGGAAACGTGACCTCCAGGTCAAGGTCTACCCGCATGCAAAATTTCAATGCGCTGCGACAACTTTGACATCCGAGTGGCATTTGAGTGCCAGGTGTTAGCCTTACCTGCATTTTCGACCAAAAATGTCAAATCGCCGTAGGAGTCTCAGACTTTGCAGGACGACTCCTTAGGTCAAATGGAGCATTCTCAACGAAACATTTTTCACTTTGGAGCCAATGTTACAGTTGGATAATGGAGCCCATAGCTCCGCTCACAGAGGTGATCTGGGGTCAAGAACGGTGGAAACGTGACCTCCAGGTCAAGGTCTACCCGCATGCAAAATTTCAATGCGCTGCGACAACTTTGACATCCGAGTGGCATTTGAGTGCCAGGTGTTAGCCTTACCTGCATTTTCGACCAAAAATGTCAAATCGCCGTAGGAGTCTCCGACTTTGCAGGACGACTCCTTAGGTCAAATGGAGCATTCTCAACGAAACATTTTTCACTTTGGAGCCAATGTTACAGTTGGATAATGGAGCCCATAGCTCCGCTCACAGAGGTGATCTGGGGTCAAGAACGGTGGAAACGTGACCTCCAGGTCAAGGTCTACCCGCATGCAAAATTTCAATGCGCTGCGACAACTTTGACATCCGAGTGGCATTTGAGTGCCAGGTGTTAGCCTTACCTGCATTTTCGACCAAAAATGTCAAATCGCCGTAGGAGTCTCAGACTTTGCAGGACGACTCCTTAGGTCAAATGGAGCATTCTCAACGAAACATTTTTCACTTTGGAGCCAATGTTACAGTTGGATAATGGAGACCATAGCTCCGCTCACAGAGGTGATCTGGGGTCAAGAACGGTGGAAACGTGACCTCCAGGTCAAGGTCTACCCGCATGCAAAATTTCAATGCGCTGCGACAACTTTGACATCCGAGTGGCATTTGAGTGCCAGGTGTTAGCCTTACCTGCATTTTCGACCAAAAATGTCAAATCGCCGTAGGAGTCTCAGACTTTGCAGGACGACTCCTTAGGTCAAATGGAGCATTCTCAACGAAACATTTTTCACTTTGGAGCCAATGTTACAGTTGGATAATGGAGACCATAGCTCCGCTCACAGAGGTGATCTGGGGTCAAGAACGGTGGAAACGTGACCTCCAGGTCAAGGTCTACCCGCATGCAAAATTTCAATGCGCTGCGACAACTTTGACATCCGAGTGGCATTTGAGTGCCAGGTGTTAGCCTTACCTGCATTTTCGACCAAAAATGTCAAATCGCCGTAGGAGTCTCAGACTTTGCAGGACGACTCCTTAGGTCAAATGGAGCATTCTCAACGAAACATTTTTCACTTTGGAGCCAATGTTACAGTTGGATAATGGAGCCCATAGCTCCGCTCACAGAGGTGATCTGGGGTCAAGAACGGTGGAAACGTGACCTCCAGGTCAAGGTCTACCCGCATGCAAAATTTCAATGCGCTGCGACAACTTTGACATCCGAGTGGCATTTGAGTGCCAGGTGTTAGCCTTACCTGCATTTTCGACCAAAAATGTCAAATCGCCGTAGGAGTCTCCGACTTTGCAGGACGACTCCTTAGGTCAAATGGAGCATTCTCAACGAAACATTTTTCACTTTGGAGCCAATGTTACAGTTGGATAATGGAGCCCATAGCTCCGCTCACAGAGGTGATCTGGGGTCAAGAACGGTGGAAACGTGACCTCCAGGTCAAGGTCTACCCGCATGCAAAATTTCAATGCGCTGCGACAACTTTGACATCCGAGTGGCATTTGAGTGCCAGGTGTTAGCCTTACCTGCATTTTCGACCAAAAATGTCAAATCGCCGTAGGAGTCTCAGACTTTGCAGGACGACTCCTTAGGTCAAATGGAGCATTCTCAACGAAACATTTTTCACTTTGGAGCCAATGTTACAGTTGGATAATGGAGACCATAGCTCCGCTCACAGAGGTGATCTGGGGTCAAGAACGGTGGAAACGTGACCTCCAGGTCAAGGTCTACCCGCATGCAAAATTTCAATGCGCTGCGACAACTTTGACATCCGAGTGGCATTTGAGTGCCAGGTGTTAGCCTTACCTGCATTTTCGACCAAAAATGTCAAATCGCCGTAGGAGTCTCAGACTTTGCAGGACGACTCCTTAGGTCAAATGGAGCATTCTCAACGAAACATTTTTCACTTTGGAGCCAATGTTACAGTTGGATAATGGAGCCCATAGCTCCGCTCACAGAGGTGATCTGGGGTCAAGAACGGTGGAAACGTGACCTCCAGGTCAAGGTCTACCCGCATGCAAAATTTCAATGCGCTGCGACAACTTTGACATCCGAGTGGCATTTGAGTGCCAGGTGTTAGCCTTACCTGCATTTTCGACCAAAAATGTCAAATCGCCGTAGGAGTCTCAGACTTTGCAGGACGACTCCTTAGGTCAAATGGAGCATTCTCAACGAAACATTTTTCACTTTGGAGCCAATGTTACAGTTGGATAATGGAGCCCATAGCTCCGCTCACAGAGGTGATCTGGGGTCAAGAACGGTGGAAACGTGACCTCCAGGTCAAGGTCTACCCGCATGCAAAATTTCAATGCGCTGCGACAACTTTGACATCCGAGTGGCATTTGAGTGCCAGGTGTTAGCCTTACCTGCATTTTCGACCAAAAATGTCAAATCGCCGTAGGAGTCTCCGACTTTGCAGGACGACTCCTTAGGTCAAATGGAGCATTCTCAACGAAACATTTTTCACTTTGGAGCCAATGTTACAGTTGGATAATGGAGCCCATAGCTCCGCTCACAGAGGTGATCTGGGGTCAAGAACGGTGGAAACGCGACCTCCAGGTCAAGGTCTACCCGCATGCAAAATTTCAATGCGCTGCGACAACTTTGACATCCGAGTGGCATTTGAGTGCCAGGTGTTAGCCTTACCTGCATTTTCGACCAAAAATGTCAAATCGCCGTAGGAGTCTCAGACTTTGCAGGACGACTCCTTAGGTCAAATGGAGCATTCTCAACGAAACATTTTTCACTTTGGAGCCAATGTTACAGTTGGATAATGGAGCCCATAGCTCCGCTCACAGAGGTGATCTGGGGTCAAGAACGGTGGAAACGTGACCTCCAGGTCAAGGTCTACCCGCATGCAAAATTTCAATGCGCTGCGACAACTTTGACATCCGAGTGGCATTTGAGTGCCAGGTGTTAGCCTTACCTGCATTTTCGACCAAAAATGTCAAATCGCCGTAGGAGTCTCAGACTTTGCAGGACGACTCCTTAGGTCAAATGGAGCATTCTCAACGAAACATTTTTCACTTTGGAGCCAATGTTACAGTTGGATAATGGAGCCCATAGCTCCGCTCACAGAGGTGATCTGGGGTCAAGAACGGTGGAAACGTGACCTCCAGGTCAAGGTCTACCCGCATGCAAAATTTCAATGCGCTGCGACAACTTTGACATCCGAGTGGCATTTGAGTGCCAGGTGTTAGCCTTACCTGCATTTTCGACCAAAAATGTCAAATCGCCGTAGGAGTCTCAGACTTTGCAGGACGACTCCTTAGGTCAAATGGAGCATTCTCAACGAAACATTTTTCACTTTGGAGCCAATGTTACAGTTGGATAATGGAGCCCATAGCTCCGCTCACAGAGGTGATCTGGGGTCAAGAACGGTGGAAACGTGACCTCCAGGTCAAGGTCTACCCGCATGCAAAATTTCAATGCGCTGCGACAACTTTGACATCCGAGTGGCATTTGAGTGCCAGGTGTTAGCCTTACCTGCATTTTCGACCAAAAATGTCAAATCGCCGTAGGAGTCTCAGACTTTGCAGGACGACTCCTTAGGTCAAATGGAGCATTCTCAACGAAACATTTTTCACTTTGGAGCCAATGTTACAGTTGGATAATGGAGCCCATAGCTCCGCTCACAGAGGTGATCTGGGGTCAAGAACGGTGGAAACGTGACCTCCAGGTCAAGGTCTACCCGCATGCAAAATTTCAATGCGCTGCGACAACTTTGACATCCGAGTGGCATTTGAGTGCCATGTGTTAGCCTTACCTGCATTTTCGACCAAAAATGTCAAATCGCCGTAGGAGTCTCAGACTTTGCAGGACGACTCCTTAGGTCAAATGGAGCATTCTCAACGAAACATTTTTCACTTTGGAGCCAATGTTACAGTTGGATAATGGAGCCCATAGCTCCGCTCACAGAGGTGATCTGGGGTCAAGAACGGTGGAAACGTGACCTCCAGGTCAAGGTCTACCCGCATGCAAAATTTCAATGCGCTGCGACAACTTTGACATCCGAGTGGCATTTGAGTGCCATGTGTTAGCCTTACCTGCATTTTCGACCAAAAATGTCAAATCGCCGTAGGAGTCTCAGACTTTGCAGGACGACTCCTTAGGTCAAATGGAGCATTCTCAACGAAACATTTTTCACTTTGGAGCCAATGTTACAGTTGGATAATGGAGCCCATAGCTCCGCTCACAGAGGTGATCTGGGGTCAAGAACGGTGGAAACGTGACCTCCAGGTCAAGGTCTACCCGCATGCAAAATTTCAATGCGCTGCGACAACTTTGACATCCGAGTGGCATTTGAGTGCCAGGTGTTAGCCTTACCTGCATTTTCGACCAAAAATGTCAAATCGCCGTAGGAGTCTCCGACTTTGCAGGACGACTCCTTAGGTCAAATGGAGCATTCTCAACGAAACATTTTTCACTTTGGAGCCAATGTTACAGTTGGATAATGGAGCCCATAGCTCCGCTCACAGAGGTGATCTGGGGTCAAGAACGGTGGAAACGTGACCTCCAGGTCAAGGTCTACCCGCATGCAAAATTTCAATGCGCTGCGACAACTTTGACATCCGAGTGGCATTTGAGTGCCAGGTGTTAGCCTTACCTGCATTTTCGACCAAAAATGTCAAATCGCCGTAGGAGTCTCAGACTTTGCAGGACGACTCCTTAGGTCAAATGGAGCATTCTCAACGAAACATTTTTCACTTTGGAGCCAATGTTACAGTTGGATAATGGAGCCCATAGCTCCGCTCACAGAGGTGATCTGGGGTCAAGAACGGTGGAAACGTGACCTCCAGGTCAAGGTCTACCCGCATGCAAAATTTCAATGCGCTGCGACAACTTTGACATCCGAGTGGCATTTGAGTGCCAGGTGTTAGCCTTACCTGCATTTTCGACCAAAAATGTCAAATCGCCGTAGGAGTCTCAGACTTTGCAGGACGACTCCTTAGGTCAAATGGAGCATTCTCAACGAAACATTTTTCACTTTGGAGCCAATGTACAGTTGGATAATGGAGCCCATAGCTCCGCTCACAGAGGTGATCTGGGGTCAAGAACGGTGGAAACGTGACCTCCAGGTCAAGGTCTACCCGCATGCAAAATTTCAATGCGCTGCGACAACTTTGACATCCGAGTGGCATTTGAGTGCCAGGTGTTAGCCTTACCTGCATTTTCGACCAAAAATGTCAAATCGCCGTAGGAGTCTCAGACTTTGCAGGACGACTCCTTAGGTCAAATGGAGCATTCTCAACGAAACATTTTTCACTTTGGAGCCAATGTTACAGTTGGATAATGGAGCCCATAGCTCCGCTCACAGAGGTGATCTGGGGTCAAGAACGGTGGAAACGTGACCTCCAGGTCAAGGTCTACCCGCATGCAAAATTTCAATGCGCTGCGACAACTTTGACATCCGAGTGGCATTTGAGTGCCAGGTGTTAGCCTTACCTGCATTTTCGACCAAAAATGTCAAATCGCCGTAGGAGTCTCAGACTTTGCAGGACGACTCCTTAGGTCAAATGGAGCATTCTCAACGAAACATTTTTCACTTTGGAGCCAATGTTACAGTTGGATAATGGAGCCCATAGCTCCGCTCACAGAGGTGATCTGGGGTCAAGAACGGTGGAAACGTGACCTCCAGGTCAAGGTCTACCCGCATGCAAAATTTCAATGCGCTGCGACAACTTTGACATCCGAGTGGCATTTGAGTGCCAGGTGTTAGCCTTACCTGCATTTTCGACCAAAAATGTCAAATCGCCGTAGGAGTCTCAGACTTTGCAGGACGACTCCTTAGGTCAAATGGAGCATTCTCAACGAAACATTTTTCACTTTGGAGCCAATGTTACAGTTGGATAATGGAGCCCATAGCTCCGCTCACAGAGGTGATCTGGGGTCAAGAACGGTGGAAACGTGACCTCCAGGTCAAGGTCTACCCGCATGCAAAATTTCAATGCGCTGCGACAACTTTGACATCCGAGTGGCATTTGAGTGCCAGGTGTTAGCCTTACCTGCATTTTCGACCAAAAATGTCAAATCGCCGTAGGAGTCTAAGACTTTGCAGGACGACTCCTTAGGTCAAATGGAGCATTCTCAACGAAACATTTTTCACTTTGGAGCCAATGTTACAGTTGGATAATGGAGACCATAGCTCCGCTCACAGAGGTGATCTGGGGTCAAGAACGGTGGAAACGTGACCTCCAGGTCAAGGTCTACCCGCATGCAAAATTTCAATGCGCTGCGACAACTTTGACATCCGAGTGGCATTTGAGTGCCAGGTGTTAGCCTTACCTGCATTTTCGACCAAAAATGTCAAATCGCCGTAGGAGTCTCAGACTTTGCAGGACGACTCCTTAGGTCAAATGGAGCATTCTCAACGAAACATTTTTCACTTTGGAGCCAATGTTACAGTTGGATAATGGAGCCCATAGCTCCGCTCACAGAGGTGATCTGGGGTCAAGAACGGTGGAAACGTGACCTCCAGGTCAAGGTCTACCCGCATGCAAAATTTCAATGCGCTGCGACAACTTTGACATCCGAGTGGCATTTGAGTGCCAGGTGTTAGCCTTACCTGCATTTTCGACCAAAAATGTCAAATCGCCGTAGGAGTCTCAGACTTTGCAGGACGACTCCTTAGGTCAAATGGAGCATTCTCAACGAAACATTTTTCACTTTGGAGCCAATGTTACAGTTGGATAATGGAGACCATAGCTCCGCTCACAGAGGTGATCTGGGGTCAAGAACGGTGGAAACGTGACCTCCAGGTCAAGGTCTACCCGCATGCAAAATTTCAATGCGCTGCGACAACTTTGACATCCGAGTGGCATTTGAGTGCCAGGTGTTAGCCTTACCTGCATTTTCGACCAAAAATGTCAAATCGCCGTAGGAGTCTAAGACTTTGCAGGACGACTCCTTAGGTCAAATGGAGCATTCTCAACGAAACATTTTTCACTTTGGAGCCAATGTTACAGTTGGATAATGGAGACCATAGCTCCGCTCACAGAGGTGATCTGGGGTCAAGAACGGTGGAAACGTGACCTCCAGGTCAAGGTCTACCCGCATGCAAAATTTCAATGCGCTGCGACAACTTTGACATCCGAGTGGCATTTGAGTGCCAGGTGTTAGCCTTACCTGCATTTTCGACCAAAAATGTCAAATCGCCGTAGGAGTCTCAGACTTTGCAGGACGACTCCTTAGGTCAAATGGAGCATTCTCAACGAAACATTTTTCACTTTGGAGCCAATGTTACAGTTGGATAATGGAGCCCATAGCTCCGCTCACAGAGGTGATCTGGGGTCAAGAACGGTGGAAACGTGACCTCCAGGTCAAGGTCTACCCGCATGCAAAATTTCAATGCGCTGCGACAACTTTGACATCCGAGTGGCATTTGAGTGCCAGGTGTTAGCCTTACCTGCATTTTCGACCAAAAATGTCAAATCGCCGTAGGAGTCTCAGACTTTGCAGGACGACTCCTTAGGTCAAATGGAGCATTCTCAACGAAACATTTTTCACTTTGGAGCCAATGTTACAGTTGGATAATGGAGCCCATAGCTCCGCTCACAGAGGTGATCTGGGGTCAAGAACGGTGGAAACGTGACCTCCAGGTCAAGGTCTACCCGCATGCAAAATTTCAATGCGCTGCGACAACTTTGACATCCGAGTGGCATTTGAGTGCCAGGTGTTAGCCTTACCTTCATTTTCGACCAAAAATGTCAAATCGCCGTAGGAGTCTCAGACTTTGCAGGACGACTCCTTAGGTCAAATGGAGCATTCTCAACGAAACATGTTTCACTTTGGAGCCAATGTTACAGTTGGATAATGGAGCCCATAGCTCCGCTCACAGAGGTGATCTGGGGTCAAGAACGGTGGAAACGTGACCTCCAGGTCAAGGTCTACCCGCATGCAAAATTTCAATGCGCTGCGACAACTTTGACATCCGAGTGGCATTTGAGTGCCAGGTGTTAGCCTTACCTGCATTTTCGACCAAAAATGTCAAATCGCCGTAGGAGTCTCAGACTTTGCAGGACGACTCCTTAGGTCAAATGGAGCATTCTCAACGAAACATTTTTCACTTTGGAGCCAATGTTACAGTTGGATAATGGAGCCCATAGCTCCGCTCACAGAGGTGATCTGGGGTCAAGAACGGTGGAAACGTGACCTCCAGGTCAAGGTCTACCCGCATGCAAAATTTCAATGCGCTGCGACAACTTTGACATCCGAGTGGCATTTGAGTGCCAGGTGTTAGCCTTACCTGCATTTTCGACCAAAAATGTCAAATCGCCGTAGGAGTCTCAGACTTTGCAGGACGACTCCTTAGGTCAAATGGAGCATTCTCAACGAAACATTTTTCACTTTGGAGCCAATGTTACAGTTGGATAATGGAGCCCATAGCTCCGCTCACAGAGGTGATCTGGGGTCAAGAACGGTGGAAACGCGACCTCCAGGTCAAGGTCTACCCGCATGCAAAATTTCAATGCGCTGCGACAACTTTGACATCCGAGTGGCATTTGAGTGCCAGGTGTTAGCCTTACCTGCATTTTCGACCAAAAATGTCAAATCGCCGTAGGAGTCTCAGACTTTGCAGGACGACTCCTTAGGTCAAATGGAGCATTCTCAACGAAACATTTTTCACTTTGGAGCCAATGTTACAGTTGGATAATGGAGCCCATAGCTCCGCTCACAGAGGTGATCTGGGGTCAAGAACGGTGGAAACGTGACCTCCAGGTCAAGGTCTACCCGCATGCAAAATTTCAATGCGCTGCGACAACTTTGACATCCGAGTGGCATTTGAGTGCCAGGTGTTAGCCTTACCTGCATTTTCGACCAAAAATGTCAAATCGCCGTAGGAGTCTCCGACTTTGCAGGACGACTCCTTAGGTCAAATGGAGCATTCTCAACGAAACATTTTTCACTTTGGAGCCAATGTTACAGTTGGATAATGGAGCCCATAGCTCCGCTCACAGAGGTGATCTGGGGTCAAGAACGGTGGAAACGTGACCTCCAGGTCAAGGTCTACCCGCATGCAAAATTTCAATGCGCTGCGACAACTTTGACATCCGAGTGGCATTTGAGTGCCAGGTGTTAGCCTTACCTGCATTTTCGACCAAAAATGTCAAATCGCCGTAGGAGTCTCAGACTTTGCAGGACGACTCCTTAGGTCAAATGGAGCATTCTCAACGAAACATTTTTCACTTTGGAGCCAATGTTACAGTTGGATAATGGAGCCCATAGCTCCGCTCACAGAGGTGATCTGGGGTCAAGAACGGTGGAAACGTGACCTCCAGGTCAAGGTCTACCCGCATGCAAAATTTCAATGCGCTGCGACAACTTTGACATCCGAGTGGCATTTGAGTGCCAGGTGTTAGCCTTACCTGCATTTTCGACCAAAAATGTCAAATCGCCGTAGGAGTCTCCGACTTTGCAGGACGACTCCTTAGGTCAAATGGAGCATTCTCAACGAAACATTTTTCACTTTGGAGCCAATGTTACAGTTGGATAATGGAGCCCATAGCTCCGCTCACAGAGGTGATCTGGGGTCAAGAACGGTGGAAACGTGACCTCCAGGTCAAGGTCTACCCGCATGCAAAATTTCAATGCGCTGCGACAACTTTGACATCCGAGTGGCATTTGAGTGCCAGGTGTTAGCCTTACCTTCATTTTCGACCAAAAATGTCAAATCGCCGTAGGAGTCTCAGACTTTGCAGGACGACTCCTTAGGTCAAATGGAGCATTCTCAACGAAACATGTTTCACTTTGGAGCCAATGTTACAGTTGGATAATGGAGCCCATAGCTCCGCTCACAGAGGTGATCTGGGGTCAAGAACGGTGGAAACGTGACCTCCAGGTCAAGGTCTACCCGCATGCAAAATTTCAATGCGCTGCGACAACTTTGACATCCGAGTGGCATTTGAGTGCCAGGTGTTAGCCTTACCTGCATTTTCGACCAAAAATGTCAAATCGCCGTAGGAGTCTCAGACTTTGCAGGACGACTCCTTAGGTCAAATGGAGCATTCTCAACGAAACATTTTTCACTTTGGAGCCAATGTTACAGTTGGATAATGGAGCCCATAGCTCCGCTCACAGAGGTGATCTGGGGTCAAGAACGGTGGAAACGTGACCTCCAGGTCAAGGTCTACCCGCATGCAAAATTTCAATGCGCTGCGACAACTTTGACATCCGAGTGGCATTTGAGTGCCAGGTGTTAGCCTTACCTGCATTTTCGACCAAAAATGTCAAATCGCCGTAGGAGTCTCAGACTTTGCAGGACGACTCCTTAGGTCAAATGGAGCATTCTCAACGAAACATTTTTCACTTTGGAGCCAATGTTACAGTTGGATAATGGAGCCCATAGCTCCGCTCACAGAGGTGATCTGGGGTCAAGAACGGTGGAAACGTGACCTCCAGGTCAAGGTCTACCCGCATGCAAAATTTCAATGCGCTGCGACAACTTTGACATCCGAGTGGCATTTGAGTGCCAGGTGTTAGCCTTACCTGCATTTTCGACCAAAAATGTCAAATCGCCGTAGGAGTCTCCGACTTTGCAGGACGACTCCTTAGGTCAAATGGAGCATTCTCAACGAAACATTTTTCACTTTGGAGCCAATGTTACAGTTGGATAATGGAGCCCATAGCTCCGCTCACAGAGGTGATCTGGGGTCAAGAACGGTGGAAACGCGACCTCCAGGTCAAGGTCTACCCGCATGCAAAATTTCAATGCGCTGCGACAACTTTGACATCCGAGTGGCATTTGAGTGCCAGGTGTTAGCCTTACCTGCATTTTCGACCAAAAATGTCAAATCGCCGTAGGAGTCTCAGACTTTGCAGGACGACTCCTTAGGTCAAATGGAGCATTCTCAACGAAACATTTTTCACTTTGGAGCCAATGTTACAGTTGGATAATGGAGCCCATAGCTCCGCTCACAGAGGTGATCTGGGGTCAAGAACGGTGGAAACGTGACCTCCAGGTCAAGGTCTACCCGCATGCAAAATTTCAATGCGCTGCGACAACTTTGACATCCGAGTGGCATTTGAGTGCCAGGTGTTAGCCTTACCTGCATTTTCGACCAAAAATGTCAAATCGCCGTAGGAGTCTCAGACTTTGCAGGACGACTCCTTAGGTCAAATGGAGCATTCTCAACGAAACATTTTTCACTTTGGAGCCAATGTTACAGTTGGATAATGGAGCCCATAGCTCCGCTCACAGAGGTGATCTGGGGTCAAGAACGGTGGAAACGTGACCTCCAGGTCAAGGTCTACCCGCATGCAAAATTTCAATGCGCTGCGACAACTTTGACATCCGAGTGGCATTTGAGTGCCAGGTGTTAGCCTTACCTGCATTTTCGACCAAAAATGTCAAATCGCCGTAGGAGTCTCAGACTTTGCAGGACGACTCCTTAGGTCAAATGGAGCATTCTCAACGAAACATTTTTCACTTTGGAGCCAATGTTACAGTTGGATAATGGAGCCCATAGCTCCGCTCACAGAGGTGATCTGGGGTCAAGAACGGTGGAAACGTGACCTCCAGGTCAAGGTCTACCCGCATGCAAAATTTCAATGCGCTGCGACAACTTTGACATCCGAGTGGCATTTGAGTGCCAGGTGTTAGCCTTACCTGCATTTTCGACCAAAAATGTCAAATCGCCGTAGGAGTCTCAGACTTTGCAGGACGACTCCTTAGGTCAAATGGAGCATTCTCAACGAAACATTTTTCACTTTGGAGCCAATGTTACAGTTGGATAATGGAGCCCATAGCTCCGCTCACAGAGGTGATCTGGGGTCAAGAACGGTGGAAACGTGACCTCCAGGTCAAGGTCTACCCGCATGCAAAATTTCAATGCGCTGCGACAACTTTGACATCCGAGTGGCATTTGAGTGCCAGGTGTTAGCCTTACCTGCATTTTCGACCAAAAATGTCAAATCGCCGTAGGAGTCTCAGACTTTGCAGGACGACTCCTTAGGTCAAATGGAGCATTCTCAACGAAACATTTTTCACTTTGGAGCCAATGTTACAGTTGGATAATGGAGCCCATAGCTCCGCTCACAGAGGTGATCTGGGGTCAAGAACGGTGGAAACGTGACCTCCAGGTCAAGGTCTACCCGCATGCAAAATTTCAATGCGCTGCGACAACTTTGACATCCGAGTGGCATTTGAGTGCCAGGTGTTAGCCTTACCTGCATTTTCGACCAAAAATGTCAAATCGCCGTAGGAGTCTCCGACTTTGCAGGACGACTCCTTAGGTCAAATGGAGCATTCTCAACGAAACATTTTTCACTTTGGAGCCAATGTTACAGTTGGATAATGGAGCCCATAGCTCCGCTCACAGAGGTGATCTGGGGTCAAGAACGGTGGAAACGTGACCTCCAGGTCAAGGTCTACCCGCATGCAAAATTTCAATGCGCTGCGACAACTTTGACATCCGAGTGGCATTTGAGTGCCAGGTGTTAGCCTTACCTGCATTTTCGACCAAAAATGTCAAATCGCCGTAGGAGTCTCAGACTTTGCAGGACGACTCCTTAGGTCAAATGGAGCATTCTCAACGAAACATTTTTCACTTTGGAGCCAATGTTACAGTTGGATAATGGAGCCCATAGCTCCGCTCACAGAGGTGATCTGGGGTCAAGAACGGTGGAAACGTGACCTCCAGGTCAAGGTCTACCCGCATGCAAAATTTCAATGCGCTGCGACAACTTTGACATCCGAGTAGCATTTGAGTGCCAGGTGTTAGCCTTACCTGCATTTTCGACCAAAAATGTCAAATCGCCGTAGGAGTCTAAGACTTTGCAGGACGACTCCTTAGGTCAAATGGAGCATTCTCAACGAAACATTTTTCACTTTGGAGCCAATGTTACAGTTGGATAATGGAGACCATAGCTCCGCTCACAGAGGTGATCTGGGGTCAAGAACGGTGGAAACGTGACCTCCAGGTCAAGGTCTACCCGCATGCAAAATTTCAATGCGCTGCGACAACTTTGACATCCGAGTGGCATTTGAGTGCCAGGTGTTAGCCTTACCTGCATTTTCGACCAAAAATGTCAAATCGCCGTAGGAGTCTCCGACTTTGCAGGACGACTCCTTAGGTCAAATGGAGCATTCTCAACGAAACATTTTTCACTTTGGAGCCAATGTTACAGTTGGATAATGGAGCCCATAGCTCCGCTCACAGTGGTGATCTGGGGTCAAGAACGGTGGAAACGCGACCTCCAGGTCAAGGTCTACCCGCATGCAAAATTTCAATGCGCTGCGACAACTTTGACATCCGAGTGGCATTTGAGTGCCAGGTGTTAGCCTTACCTGCATTTTCGACCAAAAATGTCAAATCGCCGTAGGAGTCTCAGACTTTGCAGGACGACTCCTTAGGTCAAATGGAGCATTCTCAACGAAACATTTTTCACTTTGGAGCCAATGTTACAGTTGGATAATGGAGACCATAGCTCCGCTCACAGAGGTGATCTGGGGTCAAGAACGGTGGAAACGTGACCTCCAGGTCAAGGTCTACCCGCATGCAAAATTTCAATGCGCTGCGACAACTTTGACATCCGAGTGGCATTTGAGTGCCAGGTGTTAGCCTTACCTGCATTTTCGACCAAAAATGTCAAATCGCCGTAGGAGTCTCAGACTTTGCAGGACGACTCCTTAGGTCAAATGGAGCATTCTCAACGAAACATTTTTCACTTTGGAGCCAATGTTACAGTTGGATAATGGAGCCCATAGCTCCGCTCACAGAGGTGATCTGGGGTCAAGAACGGTGGAAACGTGACCTCCAGGTCAAGGTCTACCCGCATGCAAAATTTCAATGCGCTGCGACAACTTTGACATCCGAGTGGCATTTGAGTGCCAGGTGTTAGCCTTACCTGCATTTTCGACCAAAAATGTCAAATCGCCATAGGAGTCTCAGACTTTGCAGGACGACTCCTTAGGTCAAATGGAGCATTCTCAACGAAACATTTTTCACTTTGGAGCCAATGTTACAGTTGGATAATGGAGCCCATAGCTCCGCTCACAGAGGTGATCTGGGGTCAAGAACGGTGGAAACGTGACCTCCAGGTCAAGGTCTACCCGCATGCAAAATTTCAATGCGCTGCGACAACTTTGACATCCGAGTGGCATTTGAGTGCCAGGTGTTAGCCTTACCTGCATTTTCGACCAAAAATGTCAAATCGCCGTAGGAGTCTCAGACTTTGCAGGACGACTCCTTAGGTCAAATGGAGCATTCTCAACGAAACATTTTTCACTTTGGAGCCAATGTTACAGTTGGATAATGGAGCCCATAGCTCCGCTCACAGAGGTGATCTGGGGTCAAGAACGGTGGAAACGTGACCTCCAGGTCAAGGTCTACCCGCATGCAAAATTTCAATGCGCTGCGACAACTTTGACATCCGAGTGGCATTTGAGTGCCAGGTGTTAGCCTTACCTGCATTTTCGACCAAAAATGTCAAATCGCCGTAGGAGTCTCAGACTTTGCAGGACGACTCCTTAGGTCAAATGGAGCATTCTCAACGAAACATTTTTCACTTTGGAGCCAATGTTACAGTTGGATAATGGAGCCCATAGCTCCGCTCACAGAGGTGATCTGGGGTCAAGAACGGTGGAAACGTGACCTCCAGGTCAAGGTCTACCCGCATGCAAAATTTCAATGCGCTGCGACAACTTTGACATCCGAGTGGCATTTGAGTGCCAGGTGTTAGTTAGCCTTACCTGCATTTTCGAATGTCAAATCGCCGTAGGAGTCTCAGACTTTGCAGGACGACTCCTTAGGTCAAATGGAGCATTCTCAACGAAACATTTTTCACTTTGGAGCCAATGTTACAGTTGGATAATGGAGCCCATAGCTCCGCTCACAGAGGTGATCTGGGGTCAAGAACGGTGGAAACGTGACCTCCAGGTCAAGGTCTACCCGCATGCAAAATTTCAATGCGCTGCGACAACTTTGACATCCGAGTGGCATTTGAGTGCCAGGTGTTAGCCTTACCTGCATTTTCGACCAAAAATGTCAAATCGCCGTAGGAGTCTCAGACTTTGCAGGACGACTCCTTAGGTCAAATGGAGCATTCTCAACGAAACATTTTTCACTTTGGAGCCAATGTTACAGTTGGATAATGGAGCCCATAGCTCCGCTCACAGAGGTTATCTGGGGTCAAGAACGGTGGAAACGTGACCTCCAGGTCAAGGTCTACCCGCATGCAAAATTTCAATGCGCTGCGACAACTTTGACATCCGAGTGGCATTTGAGTGCCAGGTGTTAGCCTTACCTGCATTTTCGACCAAAAATGTCAAATCGCCGTAGGAGTCTCCGACTTTGCAGGACGACTCCTTAGGTCAAATGGAGCATTCTCAACGAAACATTTTTCACTTTGGAGCCAATGTTACAGTTGGATAATGGAGCCCATAGCTCCGCTCACAGAGGTGATCTGGGGTCAAGAACGGTGGAAACGTGACCTCCAGGTCAAGGTCTACCCGCATGCAAAATTTCAATGCGCTGCGACAACTTTGACATCCGAGTGGCATTTGAGTGCCAGGTGTTAGCCTTACCTGCATTTTCGACCAAAAATGTCAAATCGCCGTAGGAGTCTCAGACTTTGCAGGACGACTCCTTAGGTCAAATGGAGCATTCTCAACGAAACATTTTTCACTTTGGAGCCAATGTTACAGTTGGATAATGGAGCCCATAGCTCCGCTCACAGAGGTTATCTGGGGTCAAGAACGGTGGAAACGTGACCTCCAGGTCAAGGTCTACCCGCATGCAAAATTTCAATGCGCTGCGACAACTTTGACATCCGAGTGGCATTTGAGTGCCAGGTGTTAGCCTTACCTGCATTTTCGACCAAAAATGTCAAATCGCCGTAGGAGTCTCAGACTTTGCAGGACGACTCCTTAGGTCAAATGGAGCATTCTCAACGAAACATTTTTCACTCTGGAGCCAATGTTACAGTTGGATAATGGAGCCCATAGCTCCGCTCACAGAGGTGATCTGGGGTCAAGAACGGTGGAAACGTGACCTCCAGGTCAAGGTCTACCCGCATGCAAAATTTCAATGCGCTGCGACAACTTTGACATCCGAGTGGCATTTGAGTGCCAGGTGTTAGCCTTACCTGCATTTTCGACCAAAAATGTCAAATCGCCGTAGGAGTCTCAGACTTTGCAGGACGACTCCTTAGGTCAAATGGAGCATTCTCAACGAAACATTTTTCACTCTGGAGCCAATGTTACAGTTGGATAATGGAGCCCATAGCTCCGCTCACAGAGGTGATCTGGGGTCAAGAACGGTGGAAACGTGACCTCCAGGTCAAGGTCTACCCGCATGCAAAATTTCAATGCGCTGCGACAACTTTGACATCCGAGTGGCATTTGAGTGCCATGTGTTAGCCTTACCTGCATTTTCGACCAAAAATGTCAAATCGCCGTAGGAGTCTCAGACTTTGCAGGACGACTCCTTAGGTCAAATGGAGCATTCTCAACGAAACATTTTTCACTCTGGAGCCAATGTTACAGTTGGATAATGGAGCCCATAGCTCCGCTCACAGAGGTGATCTGGGGTCAAGAACGGTGGAAACGTGACCTCCAGGTCAAGGTCTACCCGCATGCAAAATTTCAATGCGCTGCGACAACTTTGACATCCGAGTGGCATTTGAGTGCCAGGTGTTAGCCTTACCTGCATTTTCGACCAAAAATGTCAAATCGCCGTAGGAGTCTCAGACTTTGCAGGACGACTCCTTAGGTCAAATGGAGCATTCTCAACGAAACATTTTTCACTTTGGAGCCAATGTTACAGTTGGATAATGGAGCCCATAGCTCCGCTCACAGAGGTGATCTGGGGTCAAGAACGGTGGAAACGTGACCTCCAGGTCAAGGTCTACCCGCATGCAAAATTTCAATGCGCTGCGACAACTTTGACATCCGAGTGGCATTTGAGTGCCAGGTGTTAGTTAGCCTTACCTGCATTTTCGAATGTCAAATCGCCGTAGGAGTCTCAGACTTTGCAGGACGACTCCTTAGGTCAAATGGAGCATTCTCAACGAAACATTTTTCACTTTGGAGCCAATGTTACAGTTGGATAATGGAGCCCATAGCTCCGCTCACAGAGGTTATCTGGGGTCAAGAACGGTGGAAACGTGACCTCCAGGTCAAGGTCTACCCGCATGCAAAATTTCAATGCGCTGCGACAACTTTGACATCCGAGTGGCATTTGAGTGCCAGGTGTTAGCCTTACCTGCATTTTCGACCAAAAATGTCAAATCGCCGTAGGAGTCTCAGACTTTGCAGGACGACTCCTTAGGTCAAATGGAGCATTCTCAACGAAACATTTTTCACTTTGGAGCCAATGTTACAGTTGGATAATGGAGCCCATAGCTCCGCTCACAGAGGTGATCTGGGGTCAAGAACGGTGGAAACGTGACCTCCAGGTCAAGGTCTACCCGCATGCAAAATTTCAATGCGCTGCGACAACTTTGACATCCGAGTGGCATTTGAGTGCCAGGTGTTAGCCTTACCTGCATTTTCGACCAAAAATGTCAAATCGCCGTAGGAGTCTCAGACTTTGCAGGACGACTCCTTAGGTCAAATGGAGCATTCTCAACGAAACATTTTTCACTTTGGAGCCAATGTTACAGTTGGATAATGGAGCCCATAGCTCCGCTCACAGAGGTTATCTGGGGTCAAGAACGGTGGAAACGTGACCTCCAGGTCAAGGTCTACCCGCATGCAAAATTTCAATGCGCTGCGACAACTTTGACATCCGAGTGGCATTTGAGTGCCAGGTGTTAGCCTTACCTGCATTTTCGACCAAAAATGTCAAATCGCCGTAGGAGTCTCAGACTTTGCAGGACGACTCCTTAGGTCAAATGGAGCATTCTCAACGAAACATTTTTCACTCTGGAGCCAATGTTACAGTTGGATAATGGAGCCCATAGCTCCGCTCACAGAGGTGATCTGGGGTCAAGAACGGTGGAAACGTGACCTCCAGGTCAAGGTCTACCCGCATGCAAAATTTCAATGCGCTGCGACAACTTTGACATCCGAGTGGCATTTGAGTGCCAGGTGTTAGCCTTACCTGCATTTTCGACCAAAAATGTCAAATCGCCGTAGGAGTCTCAGACTTTGCAGGACGACTCCTTAGGTCAAATGGAGCATTCTCAACGAAACATTTTTCACTCTGGAGCCAATGTTACAGTTGGATAATGGAGCCCATAGCTCCGCTCACAGAGGTGATCTGGGGTCAAGAACGGTGGAAACGTGACCTCCAGGTCAAGGTCTACCCGCATGCAAAATTTCAATGCGCTGCGACAACTTTGACATCCGAGTGGCATTTGAGTGCCATGTGTTAGCCTTACCTGCATTTTCGACCAAAAATGTCAAATCGCCGTAGGAGTCTCAGACTTTGCAGGACGACTCCTTAGGTCAAATGGAGCATTCTCAACGAAACATTTTTCACTCTGGAGCCAATGTTACAGTTGGATAATGGAGCCCATAGCTCCGCTCACAGAGGTGATCTGGGGTCAAGAACGGTGGAAACGTGACCTCCAGGTCAAGGTCTACCCGCATGCAAAATTTCAATGCGCTGCGACAACTTTGACATCCGAGTGGCATTTGAGTGCCAGGTGTTAGCCTTACCTGCATTTTCGACCAAAAATGTCAAATCGCCGTAGGAGTCTCAGACTTTGCAGGACGACTCCTTAGGTCAAATGGAGCATTCTCAACGAAACATTTTTCACTTTGGAGCCAATGTTACAGTTGGATAATGGAGCCCATAGCTCCGCTCACAGAGGTGATCTGGGGTCAAGAACGGTGGAAACGTGACCTCCAGGTCAAGGTCTACCCGCATGCAAAATTTCAATGTGCTGCGACAACTTTGACATCCGAGTGGCATTTGAGTGCCAGGTGTTAGCCTTACCTGCATTTTCGACCAAAAATGTCAAATCGCCGTAGGAGTCTCAGACTTTGAAGGACGACTCCTTAGGTCAAATGGAGCATTCTCAACGAAACATTTTTCACTTTGGAGCCAATGTTACAGTTGGATAATGGAGCCCATAGCTCCGCTCACAGAGGTGATCTGGGGTCAAGAACGGTGGAAACGTGACCTCCAGGTCAAGGTCTACCCGCATGCAAAATTTCAATGCGCTGCGACAACTTTGACATCCGAGTGGCATTTGAGTGCCAGGTGTTAGTTAGCCTTACCTGCATTTTCGAATGTCAAATCGCCGTAGGAGTCTCAGACTTTGCAGGACGACTCCTTAGGTCAAATGGAGCATTCTCAACGAAACATTTTTCACTTTGGAGCCAATGTTACAGTTGGATAATGGAGCCCATAGCTCCGCTCACAGAGGTGATCTGGGGTCAAGAACGGTGGAAACGTGACCTCCAGGTCAAGGTCTACCCGCATGCAAAATTTCAATGCGCTGCGACAACTTTGACATCCGAGTGGCATTTGAGTGCCAGGTGTTAGTTAGCCTTACCTGCATTTTCGAATGTCAAATCGCCGTAGGAGTCTCAGACTTTGCAGGACGACTCCTTAGGTCAAATGGAGCAT
This sequence comes from Haliotis rufescens, assembly GCF_023055435.1. Lineage (NCBI taxonomy): Eukaryota > Metazoa > Mollusca > Gastropoda > Lepetellida > Haliotidae > Haliotis > Haliotis rufescens. Next base: position 221,831 of record NW_025963845.1, read on the forward strand.
TCTCAACGAAACATTTTTCACTTTGGAGCCAATGTTACAGTTGGATAATGGAGCCCATAGCTCCGCTCACAGAGGTGATCTGGGGTCAAGAACGGTGGAAACGTGACCTCCAGGTCAAGGTCTACCCGCATGCAAAATTTCAATGCGCTGCGACAACTTTGACATCCGAGTGGCATTTGAGTGCCAGGTGTTAGCCTTACCTGCATTTTCGACCAAAAATGTCAAATCGCCGTAGGAGTCTCAGACTTTGCAGGACGACTCCTTAGGTCAAATGGAGCATTCTCAACGAAACATTTTTCACTTTGGAGCCAATGTTACAGTTGGATAATGGAGCCCATAGCTCCGCTCACAGAGGTGATCTGGGGTCAAGAACGGTGGAAACGTGACCTCCAGGTCAAGGTCTACCCGCATGCAAAATTTCAATGCGCTGCGACAACTTTGACATCCGAGTGGCATTTGAGTGCCAGGTGTTAGCCTTACCTGCATTTTCGACCAAAAATGTCAAATCGCCGTAGGAGTCTCAGACTTTGCAGGACGACTCCTTAGGTCAAATGGAGCATTCTCAACGAAACATTTTTCACTTTGGAGCCAATGTTACAGTTGGATAATGGAGCCCATAGCTCCGCTCACAGAGGTTATCTGGGGTCAAGAACGGTGGAAACGTGACCTCCAGGTCAAGGTCTACCCGCATGCAAAATTTCAATGCGCTGCGACAACTTTGACATCCGAGTGGCATTTGAGTGCCAGGTGTTAGCCTTACCTGCATTTTCGACCAAAAATGTCAAATCGCCGTAGGAGTCTCAGACTTTGCAGGACGACTCCTTAGGTCAAATGGAGCATTCTCAACGAAACATTTTTCACTCTGGAGCCAATGTTACAGTTGGATAATGGAGCCCATAGCTCCGCTCACAGAGGTGATCTGGGGTCAAGAACGGTGGAAACGTGACCTCCAGGTCAAGGTCTACCCGCATGCAAAATTTCAATGCGCTGCGACAACTTTGACATCCGAGTGGCATTTGAGTGCCAGGTGTTAGCCTTACCTGCATTTTCGACCAAAAATGTCAAATCGCCGTAGGAGTCTCAGACTTTGCAGGACGACTCCTTAGGTCAAATGGAGCATTCTCAACGAAACATTTTTCACTTTGGAGCCAATGTTACAGTTGGATAATGGAGCCCATAGCTCCGCTCACAGAGGTTATCTGGGGTCAAGAACGGTGGAAACGTGACCTCCAGGTCAAGGTCTACCCGCATGCAAAATTTCAATGCGCTGCGACAACTTTGACATCCGAGTGGCATTTGAGTGCCAGGTGTTAGTTAGCCTTACCTGCATTTTCGAATGTCAAATCGCCGTAGGAGTCTCAGACTTTGCAGGACGACTCCTTAGGTCAAATGGAGCATTCTCAACGAAACATTTTTCACTTTGGAGCCAATGTTACAGTTGGATAATGGAGCCCATAGCTCCGCTCACAGAGGTGATCTGGGGTCAAGAACGGTGGAAACGTGACCTCCAGGTCAAGGTCTACCCGCATGCAAAATTTCAATGCGCTGCGACAACTTTGACATCCGAGTGGCATTTGAGTGCCAGGTGTTAGCCTTACCTGCATTTTCGACCAAAAATGTCAAATCGCCGTAGGAGTCTCAGACTTTGCAGGACGACTCCTTAGGTCAAATGGAGCATTCTCAACGAAACATTTTTCACTTTGGAGCCAATGTTACAGTTGGATAATGGAGCCCATAGCTCCGCTCACAGAGGTGATCTGGGGTCAAGAACGGTGGAAACGTGACCTCCAGGTCAAGGTCTACCCGCATGCAAAATTTCAATGCGCTGCGACAACTTTGACATCCGAGTGGCATTTGAGTGCCAGGTGTTAGCCTTACCTGCATTTTCGACCAAAAATGTCAAATCGCCGTAGGAGTCTCAGACTTTGCAGGACGACTCCTTAGGTCAAATGGAGCATTCTCAACGAAACATTTTTCACTCTGGAGCCAATGTTACAGTTGGATAATGGAGCCCATAGCTCCGCTCACAGAGGTGATCTGGGGTCAAGAACGGTGGAAACGTGACCTCCAGGTCAAGGTCTACCCGCATGCAAAATTTCAATGCGCTGCGACAACTTTGACATCCGAGTGGCATTTGAGTGCCATGTGTTAGCCTTACCTGCATTTTCGACCAAAAATGTCAAATCGCCGTAGGAGTCTCAGACTTTGCAGGACGACTCCTTAGGTCAAATGGAGCATTCTCAACGAAACATTTTTCACTCTGGAGCCAATGTTACAGTTGGATAATGGAGCCCATAGCTCCGCTCACAGAGGTGATCTGGGGTCAAGAACGGTGGAAACGTGACCTCCAGGTCAAGGTCTACCCGCATGCAAAATTTCAATGCGCTGCGACAACTTTGACATCCGAGTGGCATTTGAGTGCCAGGTGTTAGCCTTACCTGCATTTTCGACCAAAAATGTCAAATCGCCGTAGGAGTCTCAGACTTTGCAGGACGACTCCTTAGGTCAAATGGAGCATTCTCAACGAAACATTTTTCACTTTGGAGCCAATGTTACAGTTGGATAATGGAGCCCATAGCTCCGCTCACAGAGGTGATCTGGGGTCAAGAACGGTGGAAACGTGACCTCCAGGTCAAGGTCTACCCGCATGCAAAATTTCAATGTGCTGCGACAACTTTGACATCCGAGTGGCATTTGAGTGCCAGGTGTTAGCCTTACCTGCATTTTCGACCAAAAATGTCAAATCGCCGTAGGAGTCTCAGACTTTGCAGGACGACTCCTTAGGTCAAATGGAGCATTCTCAACGAAACATTTTTCACTTTGGAGCCAATGTTACAGTTGGATAATGGAGCCCATAGCTCCGCTCACAGAGGTGATCTGGGGTCAAGAACGGTGGAAACGTGACCTCCAGGTCAAGGTCTACCCGCATGCAAAATTTCAATGCGCTGCGACAACTTTGACATCCGAGTGGCATTTGAGTGCCAGGTGTTAGTTAGCCTTACCTGCATTTTCGAATGTCAAATCGCCGTAGGAGTCTCAGACTTTGCAGGACGACTCCTTAGGTCAAATGGAGCATTCTCAACGAAACATTTTTCACTTTGGAGCCAATGTTACAGTTGGATAATGGAGCCCATAGCTCCGCTCACAGAGGTGATCTGGGGTCAAGAACGGTGGAAACGTGACCTCCAGGTCAAGGTCTACCCGCATGCAAAATTTCAATGCGCTGCGACAACTTTGACATCCGAGTGGCATTTGAGTGCCAGGTGTTAGTTAGCCTTACCTGCATTTTCGAATGTCAAATCGCCGTAGGAGTCTCAGACTTTGCAGGACGACTCCTTAGGTCAAATGGAGCATTCTCAACGAAACATTTTTCACTTTGGAGCCAATGTTACAGTTGGATAATGGAGCCCATAGCTCCGCTCACAGAGGTGATCTGGGGTCAAGAACGGTGGAAACGTGACCTCCAGGTCAAGGTCTACCCGCATGCAAAATTTCAATGCGCTGCGACAACTTTGACATCCGAGTGGCATTTGAGTGCCAGGTGTTAGCCTTACCTGCATTTTCGACCAAAAATGTCAAATCGCCGTAGGAGTCTCAGACTTTGCAGGACGACTCCTTAGGTCAAATGGAGCATTCTCAACGAAACATTTTTCACTTTGGAGCCAATGTTACAGTTGGATAATGGAGCCCATAGCTCCGCTCACAGAGGTGATCTGGGGTCAAGAACGGTGGAAACGTGACCTCCAGGTCAAGGTCTACCCGCATGCAAAATTTCAATGCGCTGCGACAACTTTGACATCCGAGTGGCATTTGAGTGCCAGGTGTTAGCCTTACCTGCATTTTCGACCAAAAATGTCAAATCGCCGTAGGAGTCTCAGACTTTGCAGGACGACTCCTTAGGTCAAATGGAGCATTCTCAACGAAACATTTTTCACTTTGGAGCCAATGTTACAGTTGGATAATGGAGCCCATAGCTCCGCTCACAGAGGTTATCTGGGGTCAAGAACGGTGGAAACGTGACCTCCAGGTCAAGGTCTACCCGCATGCAAAATTTCAATGCGCTGCGACAACTTTGACATCCGAGTGGCATTTGAGTGCCAGGTGTTAGCCTTACCTGCATTTTCGACCAAAAATGTCAAATCGCCGTAGGAGTCTCAGACTTTGCAGGACGACTCCTTAGGTCAAATGGAGCATTCTCAACGAAACATTTTTCACTCTGGAGCCAATGTTACAGTTGGATAATGGAGCCCATAGCTCCGCTCACAGAGGTGATCTGGGGTCAAGAACGGTGGAAACGTGACCTCCAGGTCAAGGTCTACCCGCATGCAAAATTTCAATGCGCTGCGACAACTTTGACATCCGAGTGGCATTTGAGTGCCAGGTGTTAGCCTTACCTGCATTTTCGACCAAAAATGTCAAATCGCCGTAGGAGTCTCAGACTTTGCAGGACGACTCCTTAGGTCAAATGGAGCATTCTCAACGAAACATTTTTCACTTTGGAGCCAATGTTACAGTTGGATAATGGAGCCCATAGCTCCGCTCACAGAGGTTATCTGGGGTCAAGAACGGTGGAAACGTGACCTCCAGGTCAAGGTCTACCCGCATGCAAAATTTCAATGCGCTGCGACAACTTTGACATCCGAGTGGCATTTGAGTGCCAGGTGTTAGTTAGCCTTACCTGCATTTTCGAATGTCAAATCGCCGTAGGAGTCTCAGACTTTGCAGGACGACTCCTTAGGTCAAATGGAGCATTCTCAACGAAACATTTTTCACTTTGGAGCCAATGTTACAGTTGGATAATGGAGCCCATAGCTCCGCTCACAGAGGTGATCTGGGGTCAAGAACGGTGGAAACGTGACCTCCAGGTCAAGGTCTACCCGCATGCAAAATTTCAATGCGCTGCGACAACTTTGACATCCGAGTGGCATTTGAGTGCCAGGTGTTAGCCTTACCTGCATTTTCGACCAAAAATGTCAAATCGCCGTAGGAGTCTCAGACTTTGCAGGACGACTCCTTAGGTCAAATGGAGCATTCTCAACGAAACATTTTTCACTTTGGAGCCAATGTTACAGTTGGATAATGGAGCCCATAGCTCCGCTCACAGAGGTGATCTGGGGTCAAGAACGGTGGAAACGTGACCTCCAGGTCAAGGTCTACCCGCATGCAAAATTTCAATGCGCTGCGACAACTTTGACATCCGAGTGGCATTTGAGTGCCAGGTGTTAGCCTTACCTGCATTTTCGACCAAAAATGTCAAATCGCCGTAGGAGTCTCAGACTTTGCAGGACGACTCCTTAGGTCAAATGGAGCATTCTCAACGAAACATTTTTCACTTTGGAGCCAATGTTACAGTTGGATAATGGAGCCCATAGCTCCGCTCACAGAGGTGATCTGGGGTCAAGAACGGTGGAAACGTGACCTCCAGGTCAAGGTCTACCCGCATGCAAAATTTCAATGCGCTGCGACAACTTTGACATCCGAGTGGCATTTGAGTGCCAGGTGTTAGCCTTACCTGCATTTTCGACCAAAAATGTCAAATCGCCGTAGGAGTCTCAGACTTTGCAGGACGACTCCTTAGGTCAAATGGAGCATTCTCAACGAAACATTTTTCACTTTGGAGCCAATGTTACAGTTGGATAATGGAGCCCATAGCTCCGCTCACAGAGGTTATCTGGGGTCAAGAACGGTGGAAACGTGACCTCCAGGTCAAGGTCTACCCGCATGCAAAATTTCAATGCGCTGCGACAACTTTGACATCCGAGTGGCATTTGAGTGCCAGGTGTTAGCCTTACCTGCATTTTCGACCAAAAATGTCAAATCGCCGTAGGAGTCTCAGACTTTGCAGGACGACTCCTTAGGTCAAATGGAGCATTCTCAACGAAACATTTTTCACTCTGGAGCCAATGTTACAGTTGGATAATGGAGCCCATAGCTCCGCTCACAGAGGTGATCTGGGGTCAAGAACGGTGGAAACGTGACCTCCAGGTCAAGGTCTACCCGCATGCAAAATTTCAATGCGCTGCGACAACTTTGACATCCGAGTGGCATTTGAGTGCCAGGTGTTAGCCTTACCTGCATTTTCGACCAAAAATGTCAAATCGCCGTAGGAGTCTCAGACTTTGCAGGACGACTCCTTAGGTCAAATGGAGCATTCTCAACGAAACATTTTTCACTTTGGAGCCAATGTTACAGTTGGATAATGGAGCCCATAGCTCCGCTCACAGAGGTTATCTGGGGTCAAGAACGGTGGAAACGTGACCTCCAGGTCAAGGTCTACCCGCATGCAAAATTTCAATGCGCTGCGACAACTTTGACATCCGAGTGGCATTTGAGTGCCAGGTGTTAGCCTTACCTGCATTTTCGACCAAAAATGTCAAATCGCCGTAGGAGTCTCAGACTTTGCAGGACGACTCCTTAGGTCAAATGGAGCATTCTCAACGAAACATTTTTCACTCTGGAGCCAATGTTACAGTTGGATAATGGAGCCCATAGCTCCGCTCACAGAGGTGATCTGGGGTCAAGAACGGTGGAAACGTGACCTCCAGGTCAAGGTCTACCCGCATGCAAAATTTCAATGCGCTGCGACAACTTTGACATCCGAGTGGCATTTGAGTGCCATGTGTTAGCCTTACCTGCATTTTCGACCAAAAATGTCAAATCGCCGTAGGAGTCTCAGACTTTGCAGGACGACTCCTTAGGTCAAATGGAGCATTCTCAACGAAACATTTTTCACTCTGGAGCCAATGTTACAGTTGGATAATGGAGCCCATAGCTCCGCTCACAGAGGTGATCTGGGGTCAAGAACGGTGGAAACGTGACCTCCAGGTCAAGGTCTACCCGCATGCAAAATTTCAATGCGCTGCGACAACTTTGACATCCGAGTGGCATTTGAGTGCCATGTGTTAGCCTTACCTGCATTTTCGACCAAAAATGTCAAATCGCCGTAGGAGTCTCAGACTTTGCAGGACGACTCCTTAGGTCAAATGGAGCATTCTCAACGAAACATTTTTCACTTTGGAGCCAATGTTACAGTTGGATAATGGAGCCCATAGCTCCGCTCACAGAGGTGATCTGGGGTCAAGAACGGTGGAAACGTGACCTCCAGGTCAAGGTCTACCCGCATGCAAAATTTCAATGTGCTGCGACAACTTTGACATCCGAGTGGCATTTGAGTGCCAGGTGTTAGCCTTACCTGCATTTTCGACCAAAAATGTCAAATCGCCGTAGGAGTCTCAGACTTTGCAGGACGACTCCTTAGGTCAAATGGAGCATTCTCAACGAAACATTTTTCACTTTGGAGCCAATGTTACAGTTGGATAATGGAGCCCATAGCTCCGCTCACAGAGGTGATCTGGGGTCAAGAACGGTGGAAACGTGACCTCCAGGTCAAGGTCTACCCGCATGCAAAATTTCAATGCGCTGCGACAACTTTGACATCCGAGTGGCATTTGAGTGCCAGGTGTTAGCCTTACCTGCATTTTCGACCAAAAATGTCAAATCGCCGTAGGAGTCTCAGACTTTGCAGGACGACTCCTTAGGTCAAATGGAGCATTCTCAACGAAACATTTTTCACTTTGGAGCCAATGTTACAGTTGGATAATGGAGCCCATAGCTCCGCTCACAGAGGTGATCTGGGGTCAAGAACGGTGGAAACGTGACCTCCAGGTCAAGGTCTACCCGCATGCAAAATTTCAATGCGCTGCGACAACTTTGACATCCGAGTGGCATTTGAGTGCCAGGTGTTAGCCTTACCTGCATTTTCGACCAAAAATGTCAAATCGCCGTAGGAGTCTCAGACTTTGCAGGACGACCCCTTAGGTCAAATGGAGCATTCTCAACGAAACATTTTTCACTTTGGAGCCAATGTTACAGTTGGATAATGGAGCCCATAGCTCCGCTCACAGAGGTGATCTGGGGTCAAGAACGGTGGAAACGTGACCTCCAGGTCAAGGTCTACCCGCATGCAAAATTTCAATGCGCTGCGACAACTTTGACATCCGAGTGGCATTTGAGTGCCAGGTGTTAGCCTTACCTGCATTTTCGACCAAAAATGTCAAATCGCCGTAGGAGTCTCAGACTTTGCAGGACGACCCCTTAGGTCAAATGGAGCATTCTCAACGAAACATTTTTCACTTTGGAGCCAATGTTACAGTTGGATAATGGAGCCCATAGCTCCGCTCACAGAGGTGATCTGGGGTCAAGAACGGTGGAAACGTGACCTCCAGGTCAAGGTCTACCCGCATGCAAAATTTCAATGCGCTGCGACAACTTTGACATCCGAGTGGCATTTGAGTGCCATGTGTTAGCCTTACCTGCATTTTCGACCAAAAATGTCAAATCGCCGTAGGAGTCTCAGACTTTGCAGGACGACTCCTTAGGTCAAATGGAGCATTCTCAACGAAACATTTTTCACTCTGGAGCCAATGTTACAGTTGGATAATGGAGCCCATAGCTCCGCTCACAGAGGTGATCTGGGGTCAAGAACGGTGGAAACGTGACCTCCAGGTCAAGGTCTACCCGCATGCAAAATTTCAATGCGCTGCGACAACTTTGACATCCGAGTGGCATTTGAGTGCCATGTGTTAGCCTTACCTGCATTTTCGACCAAAAATGTCAAATCGCCGTAGGAGTCTCAGACTTTGCAGGACGACTCCTTAGGTCAAATGGAGCATTCTCAACGAAACATTTTTCACTTTGGAGCCAATGTTACAGTTGGATAATGGAGCCCATAGCTCCGCTCACAGAGGTGATCTGGGGTCAAGAACGGTGGAAACGTGACCTCCAGGTCAAGGTCTACCCGCATGCAAAATTTCAATGCGCTGCGACAACTTTGACATCCGAGTGGCATTTGAGTGCCAGGTGTTAGTTAGCCTTACCTGCATTTTCGAATGTCAAATCGCCGTAGGAGTCTCAGACTTTGCAGGACGACTCCTTAGGTCAAATGGAGCATTCTCAACGAAACATTTTTCACTTTGGAGCCAATGTTACAGTTGGATAATGGAGCCCATAGCTCCGCTCACAGAGGTGATCTGGGGTCAAGAACGGTGGAAACGTGACCTCCAGGTCAAGGTCTACCCGCATGCAAAATTTCAATGCGCTGCGACAACTTTGACATCCGAGTGGCATTTGAGTGCCAGGTGTTAGTTAGCCTTACCTGCATTTTCGAATGTCAAATCGCCGTAGGAGTCTCAGACTTTGCAGGACGACTCCTTAGGTCAAATGGAGCATTCTCAACGAAACATTTTTCACTTTGGAGCCAATGTTACAGTTGGATAATGGAGCCCATAGCTCCGCTCACAGAGGTGATCTGGGGTCAAGAACGGTGGAAACGTGACCTCCAGGTCAAGGTCTACCCGCATGCAAAATTTCAATGCGCTGCGACAACTTTGACATCCGAGTGGCATTTGAGTGCCAGGTGTTAGCCTTACCTGCATTTTCGACCAAAAATGTCAAATCGCCGTAGGAGTCTCAGACTTTGCAGGACGACTCCTTAGGTCAAATGGAGCATTCTCAACGAAACATTTTTCACTTTGGAGCCAATGTTACAGTTGGATAATGGAGCCCATAGCTCCGCTCACAGAGGTGATCTGGGGTCAAGAACGGTGGAAACGTGACCTCCAGGTCAAGGTCTACCCGCATGCAAAATTTCAATGCGCTGCGACAACTTTGACATCCGAGTGGCATTTGAGTGCCAGGTGTTAGCCTTACCTGCATTTTCGACCAAAAATGTCAAATCGCCGTAGGAGTCTCAGACTTTGCAGGACGACTCCTTAGGTCAAATGGAGCATTCTCAACGAAACATTTTTCACTTTGGAGCCAATGTTACAGTTGGATAATGGAGCCCATAGCTCCGCTCACAGAGGTTATCTGGGGTCAAGAACGGTGGAAACGTGACCTCCAGGTCAAGGTCTACCCGCATGCAAAATTTCAATGCGCTGCGACAACTTTGACATCCGAGTGGCATTTGAGTGCCAGGTGTTAGCCTTACCTGCATTTTCGACCAAAAATGTCAAATCGCCGTAGGAGTCTCAGACTTTGCAGGACGACTCCTTAGGTCAAATGGAGCATTCTCAACGAAACATTTTTCACTCTGGAGCCAATGTTACAGTTGGATAATGGAGCCCATAGCTCCGCTCACAGAGGTGATCTGGGGTCAAGAACGGTGGAAACGTGACCTCCAGGTCAAGGTCTACCCGCATGCAAAATTTCAATGCGCTGCGACAACTTTGACATCCGAGTGGCATTTGAGTGCCAGGTGTTAGCCTTACCTGCATTTTCGACCAAAAATGTCAAATCGCCGTAGGAGTCTCAGACTTTGCAGGACGACTCCTTAGGTCAAATGGAGCATTCTCAACGAAACATTTTTCACTTTGGAGCCAATGTTACAGTTGGATAATGGAGCCCATAGCTCCGCTCACAGAGGTTATCTGGGGTCAAGAACGGTGGAAACGTGACCTCCAGGTCAAGGTCTACCCGCATGCAAAATTTCAATGCGCTGCGACAACTTTGACATCCGAGTGGCATTTGAGTGCCAGGTGTTAGTTAGCCTTACCTGCATTTTCGAAAGTCAAATCGCCGTAGGAGTCTCAGACTTTGCAGGACGACTCCTTAGGTCAAATGGAGCATTCTCAACGAAACATTTTTCACTTTGGAGCCAATGTTACAGTTGGATAATGGAGCCCATAGCTCCGCTCACAGAGGTGATCTGGGGTCAAGAACGGTGGAAACGTGACCTCCAGGTCAAGGTCTACCCGCATGCAAAATTTCAATGCGCTGCGACAACTTTGACATCCGAGTGGCATTTGAGTGCCAGGTGTTAGCCTTACCTGCATTTTCGACCAAAAATGTCAAATCGCCGTAGGAGTCTCAGACTTTGCAGGACGACTCCTTAGGTCAAATGGAGCATTCTCAACGAAACATTTTTCACTTTGGAGCCAATGTTACAGTTGGATAATGGAGCCCATAGCTCCGCTCACAGAGGTTATCTGGGGTCAAGAACGGTGGAAACGTGACCTCCAGGTCAAGGTCTACCCGCATGCAAAATTTCAATGCGCTGCGACAACTTTGACATCCGAGTGGCATTTGAGTGCCAGGTGTTAGCCTTACCTGCATTTTCGACCAAAAATGTCAAATCGCCGTAGGAGTCTCAGACTTTGCAGGACGACTCCTTAGGTCAAATGGAGCATTCTCAACGAAACATTTTTCACTCTGGAGCCAATGTTACAGTTGGATAATGGAGCCCATAGCTCCGCTCACAGAGGTGATCTGGGGTCAAGAACGGTGGAAACGTGACCTCCAGGTCAAGGTCTACCCGCATGCAAAATTTCAATGCGCTGCGACAACTTTGACATCCGAGTGGCATTTGAGTGCCAGGTGTTAGCCTTACCTGCATTTTCGACCAAAAATGTCAAATCGCCGTAGGAGTCTCAGACTTTGCAGGACGACTCCTTAGGTCAAATGGAGCATTCTCAACGAAACATTTTTCACTTTGGAGCCAATGTTACAGTTGGATAATGGAGCCCATAGCTCCGCTCACAGAGGTTATCTGGGGTCAAGAACGGTGGAAACGTGACCTCCAGGTCAAGGTCTACCCGCATGCAAAATTTCAATGCGCTGCGACAACTTTGACATCCGAGTGGCATTTGAGTGCCAGGTGTTAGCCTTACCTGCATTTTCGACCAAAAATGTCAAATCGCCGTAGGAGTCTCAGACTTTGCAGGACGACTCCTTAGGTCAAATGGAGCATTCTCAACGAAACATTTTTCACTCTGGAGCCAATGTTACAGTTGGATAATGGAGCCCATAGCTCCGCTCACAGAGGTGATCTGGGGTCAAGAACGGTGGAAACGTGACCTCCAGGTCAAGGTCTACCCGCATGCAAAATTTCAATGCGCTGCGACAACTTTGACATCCGAGTGGCATTTGAGTGCCATGTGTTAGCCTTACCTGCATTTTCGACCAAAAATGTCAAATCGCCGTAGGAGTCTCAGACTTTGCAGGACGACTCCTTAGGTCAAATGGAGCATTCTCAACGAAACATTTTTCACTCTGGAGCCAATGTTACAGTTGGATAATGGAGCCCATAGCTCCGCTCACAGAGGTGATCTGGGGTCAAGAACGGTGGAAACGTGACCTCCAGGTCAAGGTCTACCCGCATGCAAAATTTCAATGCGCTGCGACAACTTTGACATCCGAGTGGCATTTGAGTGCCATGTGTTAGCCTTACCTGCATTTTCGACCAAAAATGTCAAATCGCCGTAGGAGTCTCAGACTTTGCAGGACGACTCCTTAGGTCAAATGGAGCATTCTCAACGAAACATTTTTCACTTTGGAGCCAATGTTACAGTTGGATAATGGAGCCCATAGCTCCGCTCACAGAGGTGATCTGGGGTCAAGAACGGTGGAAACGTGACCTCCAGGTCAAGGTCTACCCGCATGCAAAATTTCAATGTGCTGCGACAACTTTGACATCCGAGTGGCATTTGAGTGCCAGGTGTTAGCCTTACCTGCATTTTCGACCAAAAATGTCAAATCGCCGTAGGAGTCTCAGACTTTGCAGGACGACTCCTTAGGTCAAATGGAGCATTCTCAACGAAACATTTTTCACTTTGGAGCCAATGTTACAGTTGGATAATGGAGCCCATAGCTCCGCTCACAGAGGTGATCTGGGGTCAAGAACGGTGGAAACGTGACCTCCAGGTCAAGGTCTACCCGCATGCAAAATTTCAATGCGCTGCGACAACTTTGACATCCGAGTGGCATTTGAGTGCCAGGTGTTAGCCTTACCTGCATTTTCGACCAAAAATGTCAAATCGCCGTAGGAGTCTCAGACTTTGCAGGACGACTCCTTAGGTCAAATGGAGCATTCTCAACGAAACATTTTTCACTTTGGAGCCAATGTTACAGTTGGATAATGGAGCCCATAGCTCCGCTCACAGAGGTGATCTGGGGTCAAGAACGGTGGAAACGTGACCTCCAGGTCAAGGTCTACCCGCATGCAAAATTTCAATGCGCTGCGACAACTTTGACATCCGAGTGGCATTTGAGTGCCAGGTGTTAGCCTTACCTGCATTTTCGACCAAAAATGTCAAATCGCCGTAGGAGTCTCAGACTTTGCAGGACGACCCCTTAGGTCAAATGGAGCATTCTCAACGAAACATTTTTCACTTTGGAGCCAATGTTACAGTTGGATAATGGAGCCCATAGCTCCGCTCACAGAGGTGATCTGGGGTCAAGAACGGTGGAAACGTGACCTCCAGGTCAAGGTCTACCCGCATGCAAAATTTCAATGCGCTGCGACAACTTTGACATCCGAGTGGCATTTGAGTGCCAGGTGTTATCCCTTACCTGCATTTTCGACCAAAAATGTAAAATCGCCGTAGGAGTCTCAGACTTTGCAGGACGACTCCTTAGGTCAAATGGAGCATTCTCAACGAAACATTTTTCACTTTGGAGCCAATGTTACAGTTGGATAATGGAGCCCATAGCTCCGCTCACAGAGGTGATCTGGGGTCAAGAACAGTGGAAACGTGACCTCCAGGTCAAGGTCTACCCGCATGCAAAATTTCAATGCGCTGCGACAACTTTGACATCCGAGTGGCATTTGAGTGCCAGGTGTTAGCCTTACCTGCATTTTCGACCAAAAATGTCAAATCGCCGTAGGAGTCTCAGACTTTGCAGGACGACCCCTTAGGTCAAATGGAGCATTCTCAACGAAACATTTTTCACTTTGGAGCCAATGTTACAGTTGGATAATGGAGCCCATAGCTCCGCTCACAGAGGTGATCTGGGGTCAAGAACGGTGGAAACGTGACCTCCAGGTCAAGGTCTACCCGCATGCAAAATTTCAATGCGCTGCGACAACTTTGACATCCGAGTGGCATTTGAGTGCCAGGTGTTAGCCTTACCTGCATTTTCGACCAAAAATGTCAAATCGCCGTAGGAGTCTCAGACTTTGCAGGACGACTCCTTAGGTCAAATGGAGCATTCTCAACGAAACATTTTTCACTTTGGAGCCAATGTTACAGTTGGATAATGGAGCCCATAGCTCCGCTCACAGAGGTGATCTGGGGTCAAGAACGGTGGAAACGTGACCTCCAGGTCAAGGTCTACCCGCATGCAAAATTTCAATGCGCTGCGACAACTTTGACATCCGAGTGGCATTTGAGTGCCAGGTGTTAGTTAGCCTTACCTGCATTTTCGAATGTCAAATCGCCGTAGGAGTCTCAGACTTTGCAGGACGACTCCTTAGGTCAAATGGAGCATTCTCAACGAAACATTTTTCACTTTGGAGCCAATGTTACAGTTGGATAATGGAGCCCATAGCTCCGCTCACAGAGGTGATCTGGGGTCAAGAACGGTGGAAACGTGACCTCCAGGTCAAGGTCTACCCGCATGCAAAATTTCAATGCGCTGCGACAACTTTGACATCCGAGTGGCATTTGAGTGCCAGGTGTTAGCCTTACCTGCATTTTCGACCAAAAATGTCAAATCGCCGTAGGAGTCTCAGACTTTGCAGGACGACTCCTTAGGTCAAATGGAGCATTCTCAACGAAACATTTTTCACTTTGGAGCCAATGTTACAGTTGGATAATGGAGCCCATAGCTCCGCTCACAGAGGTGATCTGGGGTCAAGAACGGTGGAAACGTGACCTCCAGGTCAAGGTCTACCCGCATGCAAAATTTCAATGCGCTGCGACAACTTTGACATCCGAGTGGCATTTGAGTGCCAGGTGTTAGCCTTACCTGCATTTTCGACCAAAAATGTCAAATCGCCGTAGGAGTCTCAGACTTTGCAGGACGACCCCTTAGGTCAAATGGAGCATTCTCAACGAAACATTTTTCACTTTGGAGCCAATGTTACAGTTGGATAATGGAGCCCATAGCTCCGCTCACAGAGGTGATCTGGGGTCAAGAACGGTGGAAACGTGACCTCCAGGTCAAGGTCTACCCGCATGCAAAATTTCAATGCGCTGCGACAACTTTGACATCCGAGTGGCATTTGAGTGCCAGGTGTTATCCCTTACCTGCATTTTCGACCAAAAATGTAAAATCGCCGTAGGAGTCTCAGACTTTGGAGGACGACTCCTTAGGTCAAATGGAGCATTCTCAACGAAACATTTTTCACTTTGGAGCCAATGTTACAGTTGGATAATGGAGCCCATAGCTCCGCTCACAGAGGTGATCTGGGGTCAAGAACAGTGGAAACGTGACCTCCAGGTCAAGGTCTACCCGCATGCAAAATTTCAATGCGCTGCGACAACTTTGACATCCGAGTGGCATTTGAGTGCCAGGTGTTAGCCTTACCTGCATTTTCGACCAAAAATGTCAAATCGCCGTAGGAGTCTCAGACTTTGCAGGACGACCCCTTAGGTCAAATGGAGCATTCTCAACGAAACATTTTTCACTTTGGAGCCAATGTTACAGTTGGATAATGGAGCCCATAGCTCCGCTCACAGAGGTGATCTGGGGTCAAGAACGGTGGAAACGTGACCTCCAGGTCAAGGTCTACCCGCATGCAAAATTTCAATGCGCTGCGACAACTTTGACATCCGAGTGGCATTTGAGTGCCAGGTGTTAGCCTTACCTGCATTTTCGACCAAAAATGTCAAATCGCCGTAGGAGTCTCAGACTTTGCAGGACGACTCCTTAGGTCAAATGGAGCATTCTCAACGAAACATTTTTCACTTTGGAGCCAATGTTACAGTTGGATAATGGAGCCCATAGCTCCGCTCACAGAGGTGATCTGGGGTCAAGAACGGTGGAAACGTGACCTCCAGGTCAAGGTCTACCCGCATGCAAAATTTCAATGCGCTGCGACAACTTTGACATCCGAGTGGCATTTGAGTGCCAGGTGTTAGTTAGCCTTACCTGCATTTTCGAATGTCAAATCGCCGTAGGAGTCTCAGACTTTGCAGGACGACTCCTTAGGTCAAATGGAGCATTCTCAACGAAACATTTTTCACTTTGGAGCCAATGTTACAGTTGGATAATGGAGCCCATAGCTCCGCTCACAGAGGTGATCTGGGGTCAAGAACGGTGGAAACGTGACCTCCAGGTCAAGGTCTACCCGCATGCAAAATTTCAATGCGCTGCGACAACTTTGACATCCGAGTGGCATTTGAGTGCCAGGTGTTAGCCTTACCTGCATTTTCGACCAAAAATGTCAAATCGCCGTAGGAGTCTCAGACTTTGCAGGACGACTCCTTAGGTCAAATGGAGCATTCTCAACGAAACATTTTTCACTTTGGAGCCAATGTTACAGTTGGATAATGGAGCCCATAGCTCCGCTCACAGAGGTGATCTGGGGTCAAGAACGGTGGAAACGTGACCTCCAGGTCAAGGTCTACCCGCATGCAAAATTTCAATGCGCTGCGACAACTTTGACATCCGAGTGGCATTTGAGTGCCAGGTGTTAGCCTTACCTGCATTTTCGACCAAAAATGTCAAATCGCCGTAGGAGTCTCAGACTTTGCAGGACGACTCCTTAGGTCAAATGGAGCATTCTCAACGAAACATTTTTCACTTTGGAGCCAATGTTACAGTTGGATAATGGAGCCCATAGCTCCGCTCACAGAGGTGATCTGGGGTCAAGAACGGTGGAAACGTGACCTCCAGGTCAAGGTCTACCCGCATGCAAAATTTCAATGCGCTGCGACAACTTTGACATCCGAGTGGCATTTGAGTGCCAGGTGTTAGCCTTACCTGCATTTTCGACCAAAAATGTCAAATCGCCGTAGGAGTCCCAGACTTTGCAGGACGACTCCTTAGGTCAAATGGAGCATTCTCAACGAAACATTTTTCACTTTGGAGCCAATGTTACAGTTGGATAATGGAGCCCATAGCTCCGCTCACAGAGGTGATCTGGGGTCAAGAACGGTGGAAACGTGACCTCCAGGTCAAGGTCTACCCGCATGCAAAATTTCAATGCGCTGCGACAACTTTGACATCCGAGTGGCATTTGAGTGCCATGTGTTAGCCTTACCTGCATTTTCGACCAAAAATGTCAAATCGCCGTAGGAGTCTCAGACTTTGCAGGACGACTCCTTAGGTCAAATGGAGCATTCTCAACGAAACATTTTTCACTTTGGAGCCAATGTTACAGTTGGATAATGGAGCCCATAGCTCCGCTCACAGAGGTGATCTGGGGTCAAGAACGGTGGAAACGTGACCTCCAGGTCAAGGTCTACCCGCATGCAAAATTTCAATGCGCTGCGACAACTTTGACATCCGAGTGGCATTTGAGTGCCAGGTGTTAGCCTTACCTGCATTTTCGACCAAAAATGTCAAATCGCCGTAGGAGTCTCAGACTTTGCAGGACGACCCCTTAGGTCAAATGGAGCATTCTCAACGAAACATTTTTCACTTTGGAGCCAATGTTACAGTTGGATAATGGAGCCCATAGCTCCGCTCACAGAGGTGATCTGGGGTCAAGAACGGTGGAAACGTGACCTCCAGGTCAAGGTCTACCCGCATGCAAAATTTCAATGCGCTGCGACAACTTTGACATCCGAGTGGCATTTGAGTGCCAGGTGTTAGCCTTACCTGCATTTTCGACCAAAAATGTCAAATCGCCGTAGGAGTCTCAGACTTTGCAGGACGACTCCTTAGGTCAAATGGAGCATTCTCAACGAAACATTTTTCACTTTGGAGCCAATGTTACAGTTGGATAATGGAGCCCATAGCTCCGCTCACAGAGGTGATCTGGGGTCAAGAACGGTGGAAACGTGACCTCCAGGTCAAGGTCTACCCGCATGCAAAATTTCAATGTGCTGCGACAACTTTGACATCCGAGTGGCATTTGAGTGCCAGGTGTTAGCCTTACCTGCATTTTCGACCAAAAATGTCAAATCGCCGTAGGAGTCTCAGACTTTGCAGGACGACTCCTTAGGTCAAATGGAGCATTCTCAACGAAACATTTTTCACTTTGGAGCCAATGTTACAGTTGGATAATGGAGCCCATAGCTCCGCTCACAGAGGTGATCTGGGGTCAAGAACGGTGGAAACGTGACCTCCAGGTCAAGGTCTACCCGCATGCAAAATTTCAATGCGCTGCGACAACTTTGACATCCGAGTGGCATTTGAGTGCCAGGTGTTAGCCTTACCTGCATTTTCGACCAAAAATGTCAAATCGCCGTAGGAGTCTCAGACTTTGCAGGACGACCCCTTAGGTCAAATGGAGCATTCTCAACGAAACATTTTTCACTTTGGAGCCAATGTTACAGTTGGATAATGGAGCCCATAGCTCCGCTCACAGAGGTGATCTGGGGTCAAGAACGGTGGAAACGTGACCTCCAGGTCAAGGTCTACCCGCATGCAAAATTTCAATGCGCTGCGACAACTTTGACATCCGAGTGGCATTTGAGTGCCAGGTGTTAGCCTTACCTGCATTTTCGACCAAAAATGTCAAATCGCCGTAGGAGTCTCAGACTTTGCAGGACGACTCCTTAGGTCAAATGGAGCATTCTCAACGAAACATTTTTCACTTTGGAGCCAATGTTACAGTTGGATAATGGAGCCCATAGCTCCGCTCACAGAGGTGATCTGGGGTCAAGAACGGTGGAAACGTGACCTCCAGGTCAAGGTCTACCCGCATGCAAAATTTCAATGCGCTGCGACAACTTTGACATCCGAGTGGCATTTGAGTGCCAGGTGTTAGCCTTACCTGCATTTTCGACCAAAAATGTCAAATCGCCGTAGGAGTCTAAGACTTTGCAGGACGACTCCTTAGGTCAAATGGAGCATTCTCAACGAAACATTTTTCACTTTGGAGCCAATGTTACAGTTGGATAATGGAGCCCATAGCTCCGCTCACAGAGGTGATCTGGGGTCAAGAACGGTGGAAACGTGACCTCCAGGTCAAGGTCTACCCGCATGCAAAATTTCAATGCGCTGCGACAACTTTGACATCCGAGTGGCATTTGAGTGCCAGGTGTTAGCCTTACCTGCATTTTCGACCAAAAATGTCAAATCGCCGTAGGAGTCTCAGACTTTGCAGGACGACCCCTTAGGTCAAATGGAGCATTCTCAACGAAACATTTTTCACTTTGGAGCCAATGTTACAGTTGGATAATGGAGCCCATAGCTCCGCTCACAGAGGTGATCTGGGGTCAAGAACGGTGGAAACGTGACCTCCAGGTCAAGGTCTACCCGCATGCAAAATTTCAATGCGCTGCGACAACTTTGACATCCGAGTGGCATTTGAGTGCCAGGTGTTAGCCTTACCTGCATTTTCGACCAAAAATGTCAAATCGCCGTAGGAGTCTCAGACTTTGCAGGACGACTCCTTAGGTCAAATGGAGCATTCTCAACGAAACATTTTTCACTTTGGAGCCAATGTTACAGTTGGATAATGGAGCCCATAGCTCCGCTCACAGAGGTGATCTGGGGTCAAGAACGGTGGAAACGTGACCTCCAGGTCAAGGTCTACCCGCATGCAAAATTTCAATGCGCTGCGACAACTTTGACATCCGAGTGGCATTTGAGTGCCAGGTGTTAGCCTTACCTGCATTTTCGACCAAAAATGTCAAATCGCCGTAGGAGTCTAAGACTTTGCAGGACGACTCCTTAGGTCAAATGGAGCATTCTCAACGAAACATTTTTCACTTTGGAGCCAATGTTACAGTTGGATAATGGAGCCCATAGCTCCGCTCACAGAGGTGATCTGGGGTCAAGAACGGTGGAAACGTGACCTCCAGGTCAAGGTCTACCCGCATGCAAAATTTCAATGCGCTGCGACAACTTTGACATCCGAGTGGCATTTGAGTGCCAGGTGTTAGCCTTACCTGCATTTTCGACCAAAATGTCAAATCGCCGTAGGAGTCTCAGACTTTGCAGGACGACTCCATAGGTCAAATGGAGCATTCTCAACGAAACATTTTTCACTTTGGAGCCAATGTTACAGTTGGATAATGGAGCCCATAGCTCCGCTCACAGAGGTGATCTGGGGTCAAGAACGGTGGAAACGTGACCTCCAGGTCAAGGTCTACCCGCATGCAAAATTTCAATGCGCTGCGACAACTTTGACATCCGAGTGGCATTTGAGTGCCAGGTGTTAGCCTTACCTGCATTTTCGACCGAAAATGTCAAATCGCCGTAGGAGTCTCAGACTTTGCAGGACGACTCCTTAGGTCAAATGGAGCATTCTCAACGAAACATTTTTCACTTTGGAGCCAATGTTACAGTTGGATAATGGAGCCCATAGCTCCGCTCACAGAGGTGATCTGGGGTCAAGAACGGTGGAAACGTGACCTCCAGGTCAAGGTCTACCCGCATGCAAAATTTCAATGCGCTGCGACAACTTTGACATCCGAGTGGCATTTGAGTGCCAGGTGTTAGCCTTACCTGCATTTTCGACCAAAAATGTCAAATCGCCGTAGGAGTCTCAGACTTTGCAGGACGACTCCTTAGGTCAAATGGAGCATTCTCAACGAAACATTTTTCACTTTGGAGCCAATGTTACAGTTGGATAATGGAGCCCACAGCTCCGCTCACAGAGGTGATCTGGGGTCAAGAACGGTGGAAACGTGACCTCCAGGTCAAGGTCTACCCGCATGCAAAATTTCAATGCGCTGCGACAACTTTGACATCCGAGTGGCATTTGAGTGCCAGGTGTTAGCCTTACCTGCATTTTCGACCAAAAATGTCAAATCGCCGTAGGAGTCTCAGACTTTGCAGGACGACTCCTTAGGTCAAATGGAGCATTCTCAACGAAACATTTTTCACTTTGGAGCCAATGTTACAGTTGGATAATGGAGCCCATAGCTCCGCTCACAGAGGTGATCTGGGGTCAAGAACGATGGAAACGTGACCTCCAGGTCAAGGTCTACCCGCATGCAAAATTTCAATGCGCTGCGACAACTTTGACATCCGAGTGGCATTTGAGTGCCAGGTGTTAGCCTTACCTGCATTTTCGACCAAAAATGTCAAATCGCCGTAGGAGTCTCAGACTTTGCAGGACGACTCCTTAGGTCAAATGGAGCATTCTCAACGAAACATTTTTCACTTTGGAGCCAATGTTACAGTTGGATAATGGAGCCCATAGCTCCGCTCACAGAGGTGATCTGGGGTCAAGAACGGTGGAAACGTGACCTCCAGGTCAAGGTCTACCCGCATGCAAAATTTCAATGCGCTGCGACAACTTTGACATCCGAGTGGCATTTGAGTGCCAGGTGTTAGCCTTACCTGCATTTTCGACCAAAAATGTCAAATCGCCGTAGGAGTCTCAGACTTTGCAGGACGACTCCTTAGGTCAAATGGAGCATTCTCAACGAAACATTTTTCACTTTGGAGCCAATGTTACAGTTGGATAATGGAGCCCACAGCTCCGCTCACAGAGGTGATCTGGGGTCAAGAACGGTGGAAACGTGACCTCCAGGTCAAGGTCTACCCGCATGCAAAATTTCAATGCGCTGCGACAACTTTGACATCCGAGTGGCATTTGAGTGCCAGGTGTTAGCCTTACCTGCATTTTCGACCAAAAATGTCAAATCGCCGTAGGAGTCTCAGACTTTGCAGGACGACTCCTTAGGTCAAATGGAGCATTCTCAACGAAACATTTTTCACTTTGGAGCCAATGTTACAGTTGGATAATGGAGCCCATAGCTCCGCTCACAGAGGTGATCTGGGGTCAAGAACGGTGGAAACGTGACCTCCAGGTCAAGGTCTACCCGCATGCAAAATTTCAATGCGCTGCGACAACTTTGACATCCGAGTGGCATTTGAGTGCCAGGTGTTAGCCTTACCTGAATTTTCGACCAAAATGTCAAATCGCCGTAGGAGTCTCAGACTTTGCAGGACGACTCCTTAGGTCAAATGGAGCATTCTCAACGAAACATTTTTCACTTTGGAGCCAATGTTACAGTTGGATAATGGAGCCCATAGCTCCGCTCACAGAGGTGATCTGGGGTCAAGAACGGTGGAAACGTGACCTCCAGGTCAAGGTCTACCCGCATGCAAAATTTCAATGCGCTGCAACAACTTTGACATCCGAGTGGCATTTGAGTGCCAGGTGTTAGCCTTACCTGCATTTTCGACCAAAAATGTCAAATCGCCGTAGGAGTCTCAGACTTTGCAGGACGACTCCTTAGGTCAAATGGAGCATTCTCAACGAAACATTTTTCACTTTGGAGCCAATGTTACAGTTGGATAATGGAGCCCATAGCTCCGCTCACAGAGGTGATCTGGGGTCAAGAACGGTGGAAACGTGACCTCCAGGTCAAGGTCTACTCGCATGCAAAATTTCAATGCGCTGCGACAACTTTGACATCCGAGTGGCATTTGAGTGCCAGGTGTTAGCCTTACCTGCATTTTCGACCAAAAATGTCAAATCGCCGTAGGAGTCTCAGACTTTGCAGGACGACTCCTTAGGTCAAATGGAGCATTCTCAACGAAACATTTTTCACTTTGGAGCCAATGTTACAGTTGGATAATGGAGCCCATAGCTCCGCTCACAGAGGTGATCTGGGGTCAAGAACGGTGGAAACGTGACCTCCAGGTCAAGGTCTACCCGCATGCAAAATTTCAATGCGCTGCGACAACTTTGACATCCGAGTGGCATTTGAGTGCCAGGTGTTAGCCTTACCTGCATTTTCGACCAAAAATGTCAAATCGCCGTAGGAGTCTCAGACTTTGCAGGACGACTCCTTAGGTCAAATGGAGCATTCTCAACGAAACATTTTTCACTTTGGAGCCAATGTTACAGTTGGATAATGGAGCCCATAGCTCCGCTCACAGAGGTGATCTGGGGTCAAGAACGGTGGAAACGTGACCTCCAGGTCAAGGTCTACCCGCATGCAAAATTTCAATGCGCTGCGACAACTTTGACATCCGAGTGGCATTTGAGTGCCAGGTGTTAGCCTTACCTGCATTTTCGACCAAAAATGTCAAATCGCCGTAGGAGTCTCAGACTTTGCAGGACGACTCCTTAGGTCAAATGAAGCATTCTCAACGAAACATTTTTCACTTTGGAGCCAATGTTACAGTTGGATAATGGAGCCCATAGCTCCGCTCACAGAGGTGATCTGGGGTCAAGAACGGTGGAAACGTGACCTCCAGGTCAAGGTCTACCCGCATGCAAAATTTCAATGCGCTGCGACAACTTTGACATCCGAGTGGCATTTGAGTGCCAGGTGTTAGCCTTACCTGCATTTTCGACCAAAAATGTCAAATCGCCGTAGGAGTCTCAGACTTTGCAGGACGACTCCTTAGGTCAAATGGAGCATTCTCAACGAAACATTTTTCACTTTGGAGCCAATGTTACAGTTGGATAATGGAGCCCATAGCTCCGCTCACAGAGGTGATCTGGGGTCAAGAACGGTGGAAACGTGACCTCCAGGTCAAGGTCTACCCGCATGCAAAATTTCAATGCGCTGCGACAACTTTGACATCCGAGTGGCATTTGAGTGCCAGGTGTTAGCCTTACCTGCATTTTCGACCGAAAATGTCAAATCGCCGTAGGAGTCTCAGACTTTGCAGGACGACTCCTTAGGTCAAATGGAGCATTCTCAACGAAACATTTTTCACTTTGGAGCCAATGTTACAGTTGGATAATG
Organism: Haliotis rufescens; assembly: GCF_023055435.1. Classification (NCBI taxonomy): domain Eukaryota; kingdom Metazoa; phylum Mollusca; class Gastropoda; order Lepetellida; family Haliotidae; genus Haliotis; species Haliotis rufescens. The sequence continues at coordinate 245,383 of NW_025963845.1, forward strand.
GAGCCCATAGCTCCGCTCACAGAGGTGATCTGGGGTCAAGAACGGTGGAAACGTGACCTCCAGGTCAAGGTCTACCCGCATGCAAAATTTCAATGCGCTGCGACAACTTTGACATCCGAGTGGCATTTGAGTGCCTTACCTGCATTTTCGACCAAAAATGTCAAATCGCCGTAGGAGTCTCAGACTTTGCAGGACGACTCCTTAGGTCAAATGGAGCATTCTCAACGAAACATTTTTCACTTTGGAGCCAATGTTACAGTTGGATAATGGAGCCCATAGCTCCGCTCACAGAGGTGATCTGGGGTCAAGAACGGTGGAAACGTGACCTCCAGGTCAAGGTCTACCCGCATGCAAAATTTCAATGCGCTGCGACAACTTTGACATCCGAGTGGCATTTGAGTGCCAGGTGTTAGCCTTACCTGCATTTTCGACCAAAAATGTCAAATCGCCGTAGGAGTCTCAGACTTTGCAGGACGACTCCTTAGGTCAAATGGAGCATTCTCAACGAAACATTTTTCACTTTGGAGCCAATGTTACAGTTGGATAATGGAGCCCATAGCTCCGCTCACAGAGGTGATCTGGGGTCAAGAACGGTGGAAACGTGACCTCCAGGTCAAGGTCTACCCGCATGCAAAATTTCAATGCGCTGCGACAACTTTGACATCCGAGTGGCATTTGAGTGCCAGGTGTTAGCCTTACCTGCATTTTCGACCAAAATGTCAAATCGCCGTAGGAGTCTCAGACTTTGCAGGACGACTCCTTAGGTCAAATGGAGCATTCTCAACGAAACATTTTTCACTTTGGAGCCAATGTTACAGTTGGATAATGGAGCCCATAGCTCCGCTCACAGAGGTGATCTGGGGTCAAGAACGGTGGAAACGTGACCTCCAGGTCAAGGTCTACTCGCATGCAAAATTTCAATGCGCTGCGACAACTTTGACATCCGAGTGGCATTTGAGTGCCAGGTGTTAGCCTTACCTGCATTTTCGACCAAAAATGTCAAATCGCCGTAGGAGTCTCAGACTTTGCAGGACGACTCCTTAGGTCAAATGGAGCATTCTCAACGAAACATTTTTCACTTTGGAGCCAATGTTACAGTTGGATAATGGAGCCCATAGCTCCGCTCACAGAGGTGATCTGGGGTCAAGAACGGTGGAAACGTGACCTCCAGGTCAAGGTCTACCCGCATGCAAAATTTCAATGCGCTGCGACAACTTTGACATCCGAGTGGCATTTGAGTGCCAGGTGTTAGCCTTACCTGCATTTTCGACCAAAAATGTCAAATCGCCGTAGGAGTCTCAGACTTTGCAGGACGACTCCTTAGGTCAAATGGAGCATTCTCAACGAAACATTTTTCACTTTGGAGCCAATGTTACAGTTGGATAATGGAGCCCATAGCTCCGCTCACAGAGGTGATCTGGGGTCAAGAACGGTGGAAACGTGACCTCCAGGTCAAGGTCTACCCGCATGCAAAATTTCAATGCGCTGCGACAACTTTGACATCCGAGTGGCATTTGAGTGCCAGGTGTTAGCCTTACCTGCATTTTCGACCAAAAATGTCAAATCGCCGTAGGAGTCTCAGACTTTGCAGGACGACTCCTTAGGTCAAATGGAGCATTCTCAACGAAACATTTTTCACTTTGGAGCCAATGTTACAGTTGGATAATGGAGCCCATAGCTCCGCTCACAGAGGTGATCTGGGGTCAAGAACGGTGGAAACGTGACCTCCAGGTCAAGGTCTACCCGCATGCAAAATTTCAATGCGCTGCGACAACTTTGACATCCGAGTGGCATTTGAGTGCCAGGTGTTAGCCTTACCTGCATTTTCGACCAAAAATGTCAAATCGCCGTAGGAGTCTCAGACTTTGCAGGACGACTCCTTAGGTCAAATGGAGCATTCTCAACGAAACATTTTTCACTTTGGAGCCAATGTTACAGTTGGATAATGGAGCCCATAGCTCCGCTCACAGAGGTGATCTGGGGTCAAGAACGGTGGAAACGTGACCTCCAGGTCAAGGTCTACCCGCATGCAAAATTTCAATGCGCTGCGACAACTTTGACATCCGAGTGGCATTTGAGTGCCAGGTGTTAGCCTTACCTGCATTTTCGACCAAAAATGTCAAATCGCCGTAGGAGTCTCAGACTTTGCAGGACGACTCCTTAGGTCAAATGGAGCATTCTCAACGAAACATTTTTCACTTTGGAGCCAATGTTACAGTTGGATAATGGAGCCCATAGCTCCGCTCACAGAGGTGATCTGGGGTCAAGAACGGTGGAAACGTGACCTCCAGGTCAAGGTCTACCCGCATGCAAAATTTCAATGCGCTGCGACAACTTTGACATCCGAGTGGCATTTGAGTGCCAGGTGTTAGCCTTACCTGCATTTTCGACCAAAAATGTCAAATCGCCGTAGGAGTCTCAGACTTTGCAGGACGACTCCTTAGGTCAAATGGAGCATTCTCAACGAAACATTTTTCACTTTGGAGCCAATGTTACAGTTGGATAATGGAGCCCATAGCTCCGCTCACAGAGGTGATCTGGGGTCAAGAACGGTGGAAACGTGACCTCCAGGTCAAGGTCTACCCGCATGCAAAATTTCAATGCGCTGCGACAACTTTGACATCCGAGTGGCATTTGAGTGCCAGGTGTTAGCCTTACCTGCATTTTCGACCAAAAATGTCAAATCGCCGTAGGAGTCTCAGACTTTGCAGGACGACTCCTTAGGTCAAATGGAGCATTCTCAACGAAACATTTTTCACTTTGGAGCCAATGTTACAGTTGGATAATGGAGCCCATAGCTCCGCTCACAGAGGTGATCTGGGGTCAAGAACGGTGGAAACGTGACCTCCAGGTCAAGGTCTACCCGCATGCAAAATGTCAATGCGCTGCGACAACTTTGACATCCGAGTGGCATTTGAGTGCCAGGTGTTAGCCTTACCTGCATTTTCGACCAAAAATGTCAAATCGCCGTAGGAGTCTCAGACTTTGCAGGACGACTCCTTAGGTCAAATGGAGCATTCTCAACGAAACATTTTTCACTTTGGAGCCAATGTTACAGTTGGATAATGGAGCCCATAGCTCCGCTCACAGAGGTGATCTGGGGTCAAGAACGGTGGAAACGTGACCTCCAGGTCAAGGTCTACCCGCATGCAAAATTTCAATGCGCTGCGACAACTTTGACATCCGAGTGGCATTTGAGTGCCAGGTGTTAGCCTTACCTGCATTTTCGACCAAAAATGTCAAATCGCCGTAGGAGTCTCAGACTTTGCAGGACGACTCCTTAGGTCAAATGGAGCATTCTCAACGAAACATTTTTCACATTGGAGCCAATGTTACAGTTGGATAATGGAGCCCATAGCTCCGCTCACAGAGGTGATTTGGGGTCAAGAACGGTGGAAACGTGACCTCCAGGTCAAGGTCTACCCGCATGCAAAATTTCAATGCGCTGCGACAACTTTGACATCCGAGTGGCATTTGAGTGCCAGGTGTTAGCCTTACCTGCATTTTCGACCAAAAATGTCAAATCGCCGTAGGAGTCTCAGACTTTGCAGGACGACTCCTTAGGTCAAATGGAGCATTCTCAACGAAACATTTTTCACTTTGGAGCCAATGTTACAGTTGGATAATGGAGCCCATAGCTCCGCTCACAGAGGTGATCTGGGGTCAAGAACGGTGGAAACGTGACCTCCAGGTCAAGGTCTACCCGCATGCAAAATTTCAATGCGCTGCGACAACTTTGACATCCGAGTGGCATTTGAGTGCCAGGTGTTAGCCTTACCTGCATTTTCGACCAAAAATGTCAAATCGCCGTAGGAGTCTCAGACTTTGCAGGACGACTCCTTAGGTCAAATGGAGCATTCTCAACGAAACATTTTTCACTTTGGAGCCAATGTTACAGTTGGATAATGGAGCCCATAGCTCCGCTCACAGAGGTGATCTGGGGTCAAGAACGGTGGAAACGTGACCTCCAGGTCAAGGTCTACCCGCATGCAAAATTTCAATGCGCTGCGACAACTTTGACATCCGAGTGGCATTTGAGTGCCAGGTGTTAGCCTTACCTGCATTTTCGACCAAAAATGTCAAATCGCCGTAGGAGTCTCAGACTTTGCAGGACGACTCCTTAGGTCAAATGGAGCATTCTCAACGAAACATTTTTCACTTTGGAGCCAATGTTACAGTTGGATAATGGAGCCCATAGCTCCGCTCACAGAGGTGATCTGGGGTCAAGAACGGTGGAAACGTGACCTCCAGGTCAAGGTCTACCCGCATGCAAAATTTCAATGCGCTGCGACAACTTTGACATCCGAGTGGCATTTGAGTGCCAGGTGTTAGCCTTACCTGCATTTTCGACCAAAAATGTCAAATCGCCGTAGGAGTCTCAGACTTTGCAGGACGACTCCTTAGGTCAAATGGAGCATTCTCAACGAAACATTTTTCACTTTGGAGCCAATGTTACAGTTGGATAATGGAGCCCATAGCTCCGCTCACAGAGGTGATCTGGGGTCAAGAACGGTGGAAACGTGACCTCCAGGTCAAGGTCTACCCGCATGCAAAATTTCAATGCGCTGCGACAACTTTGACATCCGAGTGGCATTTGAGTGCCAGGTGTTAGCCTTACCTGCATTTTCGACCAAAAATGTCAAATCGCCGTAGGAGTCTCAGACTTTGCAGGACGACTCCTTAGGTCAAATGGAGCATTCTCAACGAAACATTTTTCACTTTGGAGCCAATGTTACAGTTGGATAATGGAGCCCATAGCTCCGCTCACAGAGGTGATCTGGGGTCAAGAACGGTGGAAACGTGACCTCCAGGTCAAGGTCTACCCGCATGCAAAATTTCAATGCGCTGCGACAACTTTGACATCCGAGTGGCATTTGAGTGCCAGGTGTTAGCCTTACCTGCATTTTCGACCAAAAATGTCAAATCGCCGTAGGAGTCTCAGACTTTGCAGGACGACTCCTTAGGTCAAATGGAGCATTCTCAACGAAACATTTTTCACTTTGGCGCCAATGTTACAGTTGGATAATGGAGCCCATAGCTCCGCTCACAGAGGTGATCTGGGGTCAAGAACGGTGGAAACGTGACCTCCAGGTCAAGGTCTACCCGCATGCAAAATTTCAATGCGCTGCGACAACTTTGACATCCGAGTGGCATTTGAGTGCCAGGTGTTAGCCTTACCTGCATTTTCGACCAAAAATGTCAAATCGCCGTAGGAGTCTCAGACTTTGCAGGACGACTCCTTAGGTCAAATGGAGCATTCTCAACGAAACATTTTTCACTTTGGAGCCAATGTTACAGTTGGATAATGGAGCCCATAGCTCCGCTCACAGAGGTGATCTGGGGTCAAGAACGGTGGAAACGTGACCTCCAGGTCAAGGTCTACCCGCATGCAAAATTTCAATGCGCTGCAACAACTTTGACATCCGAGTGGCATTTGAGTGCCAGGTGTTAGCCTTACCTGCATTTTCGACCAAAAATGTCAAATCGCCGTAGGAGTCTCAGACTTTGCAGGACGACTCCTTAGGTCAAATGGAGCATTCTCAACGAAACATTTTTCACTTTGGAGCCAATGTTACAGTTGGATAATGGAGCCCATAGCTCCGCTCACAGAGGTGATCTGGGGTCAAGAACGGTGGAAACATGACCTCCAGGTCAAGGTCTACCCGCATGCAAAATTTCAATGCGCTGCGACAACTTTGACATCGGAGTGGCATTTGAGTGCCAGGTGTTAGCCTTACCTGCATTTTCGACCAAAAATGTCAAATCGCCGTAGGAGTCTCAGACTTTGCAGGACGACTCCTTAGGTCAAATGGAGCATTCTCAACGAAACATTTTTCACTTTGGAGCCAATGTTACAGTTGGATAATGGAGCCCATAGCTCCGCTCACAGAGGTGATCTGGGGTCAAGAACGGTGGAAACGTGACCTCCAGGTCAAGGTCTACCCGCATGCAAAATTTCAATGCGCTGCGACAACTTTGACATCCGAGTGGCATTTGAGTGCCAGGTGTTAGCCTTACCTGCATTTTCGACCAAAAATGTCAAATCGCCGTAGGAGTCTCAGACTTTGCAGGACGACTCCTTAGGTCAAATGGAGCATTCTCAACGAAACATTTTTCACTTTGGCGCCAATGTTACAGTTGGATAATGGAGCCCATAGCTCCGCTCACAGAGGTGATCTGGGGTCAAGAACGGTGGAAACGTGACCTCCAGGTCAAGGTCTACCCGCATGCAAAATTTCAATGCGCTGCGACAACTTTGACATCCGAGTGGCATTTGAGTGCCAGGTGTTAGCCTTACCTGCATTTTCGACCAAAAATGTCAAATCGCCGTAGGAGTCTCAGACTTTGCAGGACGACTCCTTAGGTCAAATGGAGCATTCTCAACGAAACATTTTTCACTTTGGAGCCAATGTTACAGTTGGATAATGGAGCCCATAGCTCCGCTCACAGAGGTGATCTGGGGTCAAGAACGGTGGAAACGTGACCTCCAGGTCAAGGTCTACCCGCATGCAAAATTTCAATGCGCTGCAACAACTTTGACATCCGAGTGGCATTTGAGTGCCAGGTGTTAGCCTTACCTGCATTTTCGACCAAAAATGTCAAATCGCCGTAGGAGTCTCAGACTTTGCAGGACGACTCCTTAGGTCAAATGGAGCATTCTCAACGAAACATTTTTCACTTTGGAGCCAATGTTACAGTTGGATAATGGAGCCCATAGCTCCGCTCACAGAGGTGATCTGGGGTCAAGAACGGTGGAAACGTGACCTCCAGGTCAAGGTCTACCCGCATGCAAAATTTCAATGCGCTGCGACAACTTTGACATCCGAGTGGCATTTGAGTGCCAGGTGTTAGCCTTACCTGCATTTTCGACCAAAAATGTCAAATCGCCGTAGGAGTCTCAGACTTTGCAGGACGACTCCTTAGGTCAAATGGAGCATTCTCAACGAAACATTTTTCACTTTGGAGCCAATGTTACAGTTGGATAATGGAGCCCATAGCTCCGCTCACAGAGGTGATCTGGGGTCAAGAACGGTGGAAACGTGACCTCCAGGTCAAGGTCTACCCGCATGCAAAATTTCAATGCGCTGCGACAACTTTGACATCCGAGTGGCATTTGAGTGCCAGGTGTTAGCCTTACCTGCATTTTCGACCAAAAATGTCAAATCGCCGTAGGAGTCTCAGACTTTGCAGGACGACTCCTTAGGTCAAATGGGGCATTCTCAACGAAACATTTTTCACTTTGGAGCCAATGTTACAGTTGGATAATGGAGCCCATAGCTCCGCTCACAGAGGTGATCTGGGGTCAAGAATGGTGGAAACGTGACCTCCAGGTCAAGGTCTACCCGCATGCAAAATTTCAATGCGCTGCGACAACTTTGACATCCGAGTGGCATTTGAGTGCCAGGTGTTAGCCTTACCTGCATTTTCGACCAAAAATGTCAAATCGCCGTAGGAGTCTCAGACTTTGCAGGACGACTCCTTAGGTCAAATGGAGCATTCTCAACGAAACATTTTTCACTTTGGCGCCAATGTTACAGTTGGATAATGGAGCCCATAGCTCCGCTCACAGAGGTGATCTGGGGTCAAGAACGGTGGAAACTTGACCTCCAGGTCAAGGTCTACCCGCATGCAAAATTTCAATGCGCTGCGACAACTTTGACATCCGAGTGGCATTTGAGTGCCAGGTGTTAGCCTTACCTGCATTTTCGACCAAAAATGTCAAATCGCCGTAGGAGTCTCAGACTTTGCAGGACGACTCCTTAGGTCAAATGGAGCATTCTCAACGAAACATTTTTCACTTTGGAGCCAATGTTACAGTTGGATAATGGAGCCCATAGCTCCGCTCACAGAGGTGATCTGGGGTCAAGAACGGTGGAAACGTGACCTCCAGGTCAAGGTCTACCCGCATGCAAAATTTCAATGCGCTGCAACAACTTTGACATCCGAGTGGCATTTGAGTGCCAGGTGTTAGCCTTACCTGCATTTTCGACCAAAAATGTCAAATCGCCGTAGGAGTCTCAGACTTTGCAGGACGACTCCTTAGGTCAAATGGAGCATTCTCAACGAAACATTTTTCACTTTGGAGCCAATGTTACAGTTGGATAATGGAGCCCATAGCTCCGCTCACAGAGGTGATCTGGGGTCAAGAACGGTGGAAACGTGACCTCCAGGTCAAGGTCTACCCGCATGCAAAATTTCAATGCGCTGCGACAACTTTGACATCCGAGTGGCATTTGAGTGCCAGGTGTTAGCCTTACCTGCATTTTCGACCAAAAATGTCAAATCGCCGTAGGAGTCTCAGACTTTGCAGGACGACTCCTTAGGTCAAATGGAGCATTCTCAACGAAACATTTTTCACTTTGGAGCCAATGTTACAGTTGGATAATGGAGCCCATAGCTCCGCTCACAGAGGTGATCTGGGGTCAAGAACGGTGGAAACGTGACCTCCAGGTCAAGGTCTACCCGCATGCAAAATTTCAATGCGCTGCGACAACTTTGACATCCGAGTGGCATTTGAGTGCCAGGTGTTAGCCTTACCTGCATTTTCGACCAAAAATGTCAAATCGCCGTAGGAGTCTCAGACTTTGCAGGACGACTCCTTAGGTCAAATGGAGCATTCTCAACGAAACATTTTTCACTTTGGAGCCAATGTTACAGTTGGATAATGGAGCCCATAGCTCCGCTCACAGAGGTGATCTGGGGTCAAGAATGGTGGAAACGTGACCTCCAGGTCAAGGTCTACCGCATGCAAATTTCAATGCGCTGCGACAACTTTGACATCCGAGTGGCATTTGAGTGCCAGGTGTTAGCCTTACCTGCATTTTCGACCAAAATGTCAAATCGCCGTAGGAGTCTCAGACTTTGCAGGACGACTCCTTAGGTCAAATGGAGCATTCTCAACGAAAACATTTTTCACTTTGGAGCCAATGTTACAGTTGGATAATGGAGCCCATAGCTCCGCTCACAGAGGTGATCTGGGGTCAAGAACGGTGGAAACGTGACCTCCAGGTCAAGGTCTACCCGCATGCAAAATTTCAATGCGCTGCGACAACTTTGACATCCGAGTGGCATTTGAGTGCCAGGTGTTAGCCTTACCTGCATTTTCGACCAAAAATGTCAAATCGCCGTAGGAGTCTCAGACTTTGCAGGACGACTCCTTAGGTCAAATGGAGCATTCTCAACGAAACATTTTTCACTTTGGAGCCAATGTTACAGTTGGATAATGGAGCCCATAGCTCCGCTCACAGAGGTGATCTGGGGTCAAGAACGGTGGAAACATGACCTCCAGGTCAAGGTCTACCCGCATGCAAAATTTCAATGCGCTGCGACAACTTTGACATCCGAGTGGCATTTAAGTGCCATGTGTTAGCCTTACCTGCATTTTCGACCAAAAATGTCAAATCGCCGTAGGAGTCTCAGACTTTGCAGGACGACTCCTTAGGTCAAATGGAGCATTCTCAACGAAACATTTTTCACTTTGGAGCCAATGTTACAGTTGGATAATGGAGCCCATAGCTCCGCTCACAGAGGTGATCTGGGGTCAAGAATGGTGGAAACGTGACCTCCAGGTCAAGGTCTACCCGCATGCAAAATTTCAATGCGCTGCGACAACTTTGACATCCGAGTGGCATTTGAGTGCCAGGTGTTAGCCTTACCTGCATTTTCGACCAAAAATGTCAAATCGCCGTAGGAGTCTCAGACTTTGCAGGACGACTCCTTAGGTCAAATGGAGCATTCTCAACGAAACATTTTTCACTTTGGCGCCAATGTTACAGTTGGATAATGGAGCCCATAGCTCCGCTCACAGAGGTGATCTGGGGTCAAGAACGGTGGAAACGTGACCTCCAGGTCAAGGTCTACCCGCATGCAAAATTTCAATGCGCTGCGACAACTTTGACATCCGAGTGGCATTTGAGTGCCAGGTGTTAGCCTTACCTGCATTTTCGACCAAAAATGTCAAATCGCCGTAGGAGTCTCAGACTTTGCAGGACGACTCCTTAGGTCAAATGGAGCATTCTCAACGAAACATTTTTCACTTTGGAGCCAATGTTACAGTTGGATAATGGAGCCCATAGCTCCGCTCACAGAGGTGATCTGGGGTCAAGAACGGTGGAAACGTGACCTCCAGGTCAAGGTCTACCCGCATGCAAAATTTCAATGCGCTGCGACAACTTTGACATCCGAGTGGCATTTGAGTGCCAGGTGTTAGCCTTACCTGCATTTTCGACCAAAAATGTCAAATCGCCGTAGGAGTCTCAGACTTTGCAGGACGACTCCTTAGGTCAAATGGAGCATTCTCAACGAAACATTTTTCACTTTGGAGCCAATGTTACAGTTGGATAATGGAGCCCATAGCTCCGCTCACAGAGGTGATCTGGGGTCAAGAACGGTGGAAACGTGACCTCCAGGTCAAGGTCTACCCGCATGCAAAATTTCAATGCGCTGCGACAACTTTGACATCCGAGTGGCATTTGAGTGCCAGGTGTTAGCCTTACCTGCATTTTCGACCAAAAATGTCAAATCGCCGTAGGAGTCTCAGACTTTGCAGGACGACTCCTTAGGTCAAATGGAGCATTCTCAACGAAACATTTTTCACTTTGGAGCCAATGTTACAGTTGGATAATGGAGCCCATAGCTCCGCTCACAGAGGTGATCTGGGGTCAAGAACGGTGGAAACGTGACCTCCAGGTCAAGGTCTACCCGCATGCAAAATTTCAATGCGCTGCGACAACTTTGACATCCGAGTGGCATTTGAGTGCCAGGTGTTAGCCTTACCTGCATTTTCGACCAAAAATGTCAAATCGCCGTAGGAGTCTCAGACTTTGCAGGACGACTCCTTAGGTCAAATGGAGCATTCTCAACGAAACATTTTTCACTTTGGAGCCAATGTTACAGTTGGATAATGGAGCCCATAGCTCCGCTCACAGAGGTGATCTGGGGTCAAGAACGGTGGAAACGTGACCTCCAGGTCAAGGTCTACCCGCATGCAAAATTTCAATGCGCTGCGACAACTTTGACATCCGAGTGGCATTTGAGTGCCAGGTGTTAGCCTTACCTGCATTTTCGACCAAAAATGTCAAATCGCCGTAGGAGTCTCAGACTTTGCAGGACGACTCCTTAGGTCAAATGGAGCATTCTCAACGAAACATTTTTCACTTTGGAGCCAATGTTACAGTTGGATAATGGAGCCCATAGCTCCGCTCACAGAGGTGATCTGGGGTCAAGAACGGTGGAAACGTGACCTCCAGGTCAAGGTCTACCCGCATGCAAAATTTCAATGCGCTGCAACAACTTTGACATCCGAGTGGCATTTGAGTGCCAGGTGTTAGCCTTACCTGCATTTTCGACCAAAAATGTCAAATCGCCGTAGGAGTCTCAGACTTTGCAGGACGACTCCTTAGGTCAAATGGAGCATTCTCAACGAAACATTTTTCACTTTGGAGCCAATGTTACAGTTGGATAATGGAGCCCATAAGCTCCGCTCACAGAGGTGATCTGGGGTCAAGAACGGTGGAAACGTGACCTCCAGGTCAAGGTCTACCCGCATGCAAAATTTCAATGCGCTGCGACAACTTTGACATCCGAGTGGCATTTGAGTGCCAGGTGTTAGCCTTACCTGCATTTTCGACCAAAAATGTCAAATCGCCGTAGGAGTCTCAGACTTTGCAGGACGACTCCTTAGGTCAAATGGAGCATTCTCAACGAAACATTTTTCACTTTGGAGCCAATGTTACAGTTGGATAATGGAGCCCATAGCTCCGCTCACAGAGGTGATCTGGGGTCAAGAACGGTGGAAACGTGACCTCCAGGTCAAGGTCTACCCGCATGCAAAATTTCAATGCGCTGCGACAACTTTGACATCCGAGTGGCATTTGAGTGCCAGGTGTTAGCCTTACCTGCATTTTCGACCAAAAATGTCAAATCGCCGTAGGAGTCTCAGACTTTGCAGGACGACTCCTTAGGTCAAATGGAGCATTCTCAACGAAACATTTTTCACTTTGGAGCCAATGTTACAGTTGGATAATGGAGCCCATAGCTCCGCTCACAGAGGTGATCTGGGGTCAAGAACGGTGGAAACGTGACCTCCAGGTCAAGGTCTACCCGCATGCAAAATTTCAATGCGCTGCGACAACTTTGACATCCGAGTGGCATTTGAGTGCCAGGTGTTAGCCTTACCTGCATTTTCGACCAAAAATGTCAAATCGCCGTAGGAGTCTCAGACTTTGCAGGACGACTCCTTAGGTCAAATGGAGCATTCTCAACGAAACATTTTTCACTTTGGAGCCAATGTTACAGTTGGATAATGGAGCCCATAGCTCCGCTCACAGAGGTGATCTGGGGTCAAGAACGGTGGAAACGTGACCTCCAGGTCAAGGTCTACCCGCATGCAAAATTTCAATGCGCTGCGACAACTTTGACATCCGAGTGGCATTTGAGTGCCAGGTGTTAGCCTTACCTGCATTTTCGACCAAAAATGTCAAATCGCCGTAGGAGTCTCAGACTTTGAAGGACGACTCCTTAGGTCAAATGGAGCATTCTCAACGAAACATTTTTCACTTTGGAGCCAATGTTACAGTTGGATAATGGAGCCCATAGCTCCGCTCACAGAGGTGATCTGGGGTCAAGAACGGTGGAAACGTGACCTCCAGGTCAAGGTCTACCCGCATGCAAAATTTCAATGCGCTGCGACAACTTTGACATCCGAGTGGCATTTGAGTGCCAGGTGTTAGCCTTACCTGCATTTTCGACCAAAAATGTCAAATCGCCGTAGGAGTCTCAGACTTTGCAGGACGACTCCTTAGGTCAAATGGAGCATTCTCAACGAAACATTTTTCACTTTGGAGCCAATGTTACAGTTGGATAATGGAGCCCATAGCTCCGCTCACAGAGGTGATCTGGGGTCAAGAACGGTGGAAACGTGACCTCCAGGTCAAGGTCTACCCGCATGCAAAATTTCAATGCGCTGCGACAACTTTGACATCCGAGTGGCATTTGAGTGCCAGGTGTTAGCCTTACCTGCATTTTCGACCAAAAATGTCAAATCGCCGTAGGAGTCTCAGACTTTGCAGGACGACTCCTTAGGTCAAATGGAGCATTCTCAACGAAACATTTTTCACTTTGGCGCCAATGTTACAGTTGGATAATGGAGCCCATAGCTCCGCTCACAGAGGTGATCTGGGGTCAAGAACGGTGGAAACGTGACCTCCAGGTCAAGGTCTACCCGCATGCAAATTTCAATGCGCTGCGACAACTTTGACATCCGAGTGGCATTTGAGTGCCAGGTGTTAGCCTTACCTGCATTTTCGACCAAAAATGTCAAATCGCCGTAGGAGTCTCAGACTTTGCAGGACGACTCCTTAGGTCAAATGGAGCATTCTCAACGAAACATTTTTCACTTTGGAGCCAATGTTACAGTTGGATAATGGAGCCCATAGCTCCGCTCACAGAGGTGATCTGGGGTCAAGAACGGTGGAAACGTGACCTCCAGGTCAAGGTCTACCCGCATGCAAAATTTCAATGCGCTGCAACAACTTTGACATCCGAGTGGCATTTGAGTGCCAGGTGTTAGCCTTACCTGCATTTTCGACCAAAAATGTCAAATCGCCGTAGGAGTCTCAGACTTTGCAGGACGACTCCTTAGGTCAAATGGAGCATTCTCAACGAAACATTTTTCACTTTGGAGCCAATGTTACAGTTGGATAATGGAGCCCATAGCTCCGCTCACAGAGGTGATCTGGGTCAAGAACGGTGGAAACGTGACCTCCAGGTCAAGGTCTACCCGCATGCAAAATTTCAATGCGCTGCGACAACTTTGACATCCGAGTGGCATTTGAGTGCCAGGTGTTAGCCTTACCTGCATTTTCGACCAAAAATGTCAAATCGCCGTAGGAGTCTCAGACTTTGCAGGACGACTCCTTAGGTCAAATGGAGCATTCTCAACGAAACATTTTTCACTTTGGAGCCAATGTTACAGTTGGATAATGGAGCCCATAGCTCCGCTCACAGAGGTGATCTGGGGTCAAGAACGGTGGAAACGTGACCTCCAGGTCAAGGTCTACCCGCATGCAAAATTTCAATGCGCTGCGACAACTTTGACATCCGAGTGGCATTTGAGTGCCAGGTGTTAGCCTTACCTGCATTTTCGACCAAAAATGTCAAATCGCCGTAGGAGTCTCAGACTTTGCAGGACGACTCCTTAGGTCAAATGGAGCATTCTCAACGAAACATTTTTCACTTTGGAGCCAATGTTACAGTTGGATAATGGAGCCCATAGCTCCGCTCACAGAGGTGATCTGGGGTCAAGAACGGTGGAAACGTGACCTCCAGGTCAAGGTCTACCCGCATGCAAAATTTCAATGCGCTGCGACAACTTTGACATCCGAGTGGCATTTGAGTGCCAGGTGTTAGCCTTACCTGCATTTTCGACCAAAAATGTCAAATCGCCGTAGGAGTCTCAGACTTTGCAGGACGACTCCTTAGGTCAAATGGAGCATTCTCAACGAAACATTTTTCACTTTGGAGCCAATGTTACAGTTGGATAATGGAGCCCATAGCTCCGCTCACAGAGGTGATCTGGGGTCAAGAACGGTGGAAACGTGACCTCCAGGTCAAGGTCTACCCGCATGCAAAATTTCAATGCGCTGCGACAACTTTGACATCCGAGTGGCATTTGAGTGCCAGGTGTTAGCCTTACCTGCATTTTCGACCAAAAATGTCAAATCGCCGTAGGAGTCTCAGACTTTGAAGGACGACTCCTTAGGTCAAATGGAGCATTCTCAACGAAACATTTTTCACTTTGGAGCCAATGTTACAGTTGGATAATGGAGCCCATAGCTCCGCTCACAGAGGTGATCTGGGGTCAAGAACGGTGGAAACGTGACCTCCAGGTCAAGGTCTACCCGCATGCAAAATTTCAATGCGCTGCGACAACTTTGACATCCGAGTGGCATTTGAGTGCCAGGTGTTAGCCTTACCTGCATTTTCGACCAAAAATGTCAAATCGCCGTAGGAGTCTCAGACTTTGCAGGACGACTCCTTAGGTCAAATGGAGCATTCTCACGAAACATTTTTCACTTTGGAGCCAATGTTACAGTTGGATAATGGAGCCCATAGCTCCGCTCACAGAGGTGATCTGGGGTCAAGAACGGTGGAAACGTGACCTCCAGGTCAAGGTCTACCCGCATGCAAAATTTCAATGCGCTGCGACAACTTTGACATCCGAGTGGCATTTGAGTGCCAGGTGTTAGCCTTACCTGCATTTTCGACCAAAAATGTCAAATCGCCGTAGGAGTCTCAGACTTTGAAGGACGACTCCTTAGGTCAAATGGAGCATTCTCAACGAAACATTTTTCACTTTGGAGCCAATGTTACAGTTGGATAATGGAGCCCATAGCTCCGCTCACAGAGGTGATCTGGGGTCAAGAACGGTGGAAACGTGACCTCCAGGTCAAGGTCTACCCGCATGCAAAATTTCAATGCGCTGCGACAACTTTGACATCCGAGTGGCATTTGAGTGCCAGGTGTTAGCCTTACCTGCATTTTCGACCAAAAATGTCAAATCGCCGTAGGAGTCTCAGACTTTGCAGGACGACTCCTTAGGTCAAATGGAGCATTCTCAACGAAACATTTTTCACTTTGGAGCCAATGTTACAGTTGGATAATGGAGCCCATAGCTCCGCTCACAGAGGTGATCTGGGGTCAAGAACGGTGGAAACGTGACCTCCAGGTCAAGGTCTACCCGCATGCAAAATTTCAATGCGCTGCGACAACTTTGACATCCGAGTGGCATTGAGTGCCATGTGTTAGCCTTACCTGCATTTTCGACCAAAAATGTCAAATCGCCGTAGGAGTCTCAGACTTTGCAGGACGACTCCTTAGGTCAAATGGAGCATTCTCAACGAAACATTTTCACTTTGGAGCCAATGTTACAGTTGGATAATGGAGCCCATAGCTCCGCTCACAGAGGTGATCTGGGGTCAAGAACGGTGGAAACGTGACCTCCAGGTCAAGGTCTACCCGCATGCAAAATTTCAATGCGCTGCGACAACTTTGACATCCGAGTGGCATTTGAGTGCCAGGTGTTAGCCTTACCTGCATTTTCGACCAAAATGTCAAATCGCCGTAGGAGTCTCAGACTTTGCAGGACGACTCCTTAGGTCAAATGGAGCATTCTCAACGAAACATTTTTCACTTTGGAGCCAATGTTACAGTTGGATAATGGAGCCCATAGCTCCGCTCACAGAGGTGATCTGGGGTCAAGAACGGTGGAAACGTGACCTCCAGGTCAAGGTCTACCCGCATGCAAAATTTCAATGCGCTGCGACAACTTTGACATCCGAGTGGCATTTGAGTGCCAGGTGTTAGCCTTACCTGCATTTTCGACCAAAAATGTCAAATCGCCGTAGGAGTCTCAGACTTTGCAGGACGACTCCTTAGGTCAAATGGAGCATTCTCAACGAAACATTTTCACTTTGGAGCCAATGTTACAGTTGGATAATGGAGCCCATAGCTCCGCTCACAGAGGTGATCTGGGGGTCAAGAACGGTGGAAACGTGACCTCCAGGTCAAGGTCTACCCGCATGCAAAATTTCAATGCGCTGCGACAACTTTGACATCCGAGTGGCATTTGAGTGCCAGGTGTTAGCCTTACCTGCATTTTCGACCAAAAATGTCAAATCGCCGTAGGAGTCTCAGACTTTGCAGGACGACTCCTTAGGTCAAATGGAGCATTCTCAACGAAACATTTTTCACTTTGGAGCCAATGTTACAGTTGGATAATGGAGCCCATAGCTCCGCTCACAGAGGTGATCTGGGGTCAAGAACGGTGGAAACGTGACCTCCAGGTCAAGGTCTACCCGCATGCAAAATTTCAATGCGCTGCGACAACTTTGACATCCGAGTGGCATTTGAGTGCCAGGTGTTAGCCTTACCTGCATTTTCGACCAAAAATGTCAAATCGCCGTAGGAGTCTCAGACTTTGCAGGACGACTCCTTAGGTCAAATGGAGCATTCTCAACGAAACATTTTTCACTTTGGAGCCAATGTTACAGTTGGATAATGGAGCCCATAGCTCCGCTCACAGAGGTGATCTGGGGTCAAGAACGGTGGAAACGTGACCTCCAGGTCAAGGTCTACCCGCATGCAAAATTTCAATGCGCTGCGACAACTTTGACATCCGAGTGGCATTTGAGTGCCAGGTGTTAGCCTTACCTGCATTTTCGACCAAAAATGTCAAATCGCCGTAGGAGTCTCAGACTTTGCAGGACGACTCCTTAGGTCAAATGGAGCATTCTCAACGAAACATTTTTCACTTTGGAGCCAATGTTACAGTTGGATAATGGAGCCCATAGCTCCGCTCACAGAGGTGATCTGGGGTCAAGAACGGTGGAAACGTGACCTCCAGGTCAAGGTCTACCCGCATGCAAAATTTCAATGCGCTGCGACAACTTTGACATCCGAGTGGCATTTGAGTGCCAGGTGTTAGCCTTACCTGCATTTTCGACCAAAAATGTCAAATCGCCGTAGGAGTCTCAGACTTTGCAGGACGACTCCTTAGGTCAAATGGAGCATTCTCAACGAAACATTTTTCACTTTGGAGCCAATGTTACAGTTGGATAATGGAGCCCATAGCTCCGCTCACAGAGGTGATCTGGGGTCAAGAACGGTGGAAACGTGACCTCCAGGTCAAGGTCTACCCGCATGCAAAATTTCAATGCGCTGCGACAACTTTGACATCCGAGTGGCATTTGAGTGCCAGGTGTTAGCCTTACCTGCATTTTCGACCAAAAATGTCAAATCGCCGTAGGAGTCTCAGACTTTGCAGGACGACTCCTTAGGTCAAATGGAGCATTCTCAACGAAACATTTTTCACTTTGGAGCCAATGTTACAGTTGGATAATGGAGCCCATAGCTCCGCTCACAGAGGTGATCTGGGGTCAAGAACGGTGGAAACGTGACCTCCAGGTCAAGGTCTACCCGCATGCAAAATTTCAATGCGCTGCGACAACTTTGACATCCGAGTGGCATTTGAGTGCCAGGTGTTAGCCTTACCTGCATTTTCGACCAAAAATGTCAAATCGCCGTAGGAGTCTCAGACTTTGCAGGACGACTCCTTAGGTCAAATGGAGCATTCTCAACGAAACATTTTTCACTTTGGAGCCAATGTTACAGTTGGATAATGGAGCCCATAGCTCCGCTCACAGAGGTGATCTGGGGTCAAGAACGGTGGAAACGTGACCTCCAGGTCAAGGTCTACCCGCATGCAAAATTTCAATGCGCTGCGACAACTTTGACATCCGAGTGGCATTTGAGTGCCAGGTGTTAGCCTTACCTGCATTTTCGACCAAAAATGTCAAATCGCCGTAGGAGTCTCAGACTTTGAAGGACGACTCCTTAGGTCAAATGGAGCATTCTCAACGAAACATTTTTCACTTTGGAGCCAATGTTACAGTTGGATAATGGAGCCCATAGCTCCGCTCACAGAGGTGATCTGGGGTCAAGAACGGTGGAAACGTGACCTCCAGGTCAAGGTCTACCCGCATGCAAAATTTCAATGCGCTGCGACAACTTTGACATCCGAGTGGCATTTGAGTGCCAGGTGTTAGCCTTACCTGCATTTTCGACCAAAAATGTCAAATCGCCGTAGGAGTCTCAGACTTTGCAGGACGACTCCTTAGGTCAAATGGAGCATTCTCAACGAAACATTTTTCACTTTGGAGCCAATGTTACAGTTGGATAATGGAGCCCATAGCTCCGCTCACAGAGGTGATCTGGGGTCAAGAACGGTGGAAACGTGACCTCCAGGTCAAGGTCTACCCGCATGCAAAATTTCAATGCGCTGCGACAACTTTGACATCCGAGTGGCATTTGAGTGCCAGGTGTTAGCCTTACCTGCATTTTCGACCAAAAATGTCAAATCGCCGTAGGAGTCTCAGACTTTGCAGGACGACTCCTTAGGTCAAATGGAGCATTCTCAACGAAACATTTTTCACTTTGGAGCCAATGTTACAGTTGGATAATGGAGCCCATAGCTCCGCTCACAGAGGTGATCTGGGGTCAAGAACGGTGGAAACGTGACCTCCAGGTCAAGGTCTACCCGCATGCAAAATTTCAATGCGCTGCGACAACTTTGACATCCGAGTGGCATTTGAGTGCCAGGTGTTAGCCTTACCTGCATTTTCGACCAAAAATGTCAAATCGCCGTAGGAGTCTCAGACTTTGCAGGACGACT